>NW_014577342.1:62170-69089 GCF_000485595.1 Priapulus caudatus
GAGAGAGAGAGAGAGAGAGAGAGAGAGAGAGAGAGAGAGAGAGAGAGAGAGAGCGAGAGAGAGAGAGAGAGAGCAAAGCAGAATTTAAAGTTCAAATGATGTAATAGTTGTTTGTACATGTAATGTCTTTCTTATTCTCAGCGTTGGGACTTACTCCTCCGAGATAATTCGAAATCTTTCATCATGAAATTGTGACAACGCCAAGTCAAGTTGTTTGTCAGCGGAAATAAATGACAGGGTTTGCTTTTATGAACTGTGTCCCATATGGCTGTTGCGTTCCTGCTCATTATGAACTGGGCAGGGCGACATAGCAACCTGGGACACGTTGTCAGAAACACAAGTAGATATGACTATCATTAATCTAAAATGTCCTGAATTTTGCATAGCACTTCACTTCAAAGGTTTTCAACATGAAGGTTGGAGATAAGGCACGAAGAACGCAGTAGTAAAGGTATCTCGAAGTAGATGTGTACGCCTGACGTGCATATGTTCACGAGGGTGAGAGTATTCAGTAGAGAGAGATATTCGGAGAGATATATTCAAGTATGAGAGCGTACAACGGTAAAAGGCAAAATACATGTTGTAGTTTTTGTGGAATTAGTAAACTTTACCTGTTTTATTTTGACAATTCTTTGCGGTATTATTATTCAGCTGTCCTTTCTTGATAATATAAAACCAACCGCTTGTCTCTACGCTGAGATATTAAGCGGTGAAAATTTCGTATTTTGCCGAAAATCGAACTCGAGTTCACTGCCAGCTGCGACTCTCTCGCGTTTCAGTATGTTGTTTCCGGTCGCCGCCGTGTAGCGCCATGGTAGCGCTGACTTATTACGTCATTACTACAGTCAAGAGCGTGTTAAGTATGCTTACTTAATACGCACGCATACTTAATGCATGCGTACTTAATGCATTATATTACATTAACCTGACGTGCATATATTGAACGTTGCATTCGAGGAGCAACAAGGTCATGCGAAGTAAGTGTGTCCCGCAGTGTTCCTGTTGCAGGTGGTGGATTCTCCTGCAACGCTTGCGCAAGCGCCACGTGTCTCACTCCGATATATATATATATACAATTTATATATATATATATATATATTATATTCCGAAACATGTTGTGAATGATCGATGACGTCATTACAATCACGTGGACCGAGAAAAGATCTATGCCGCGTGCGATATCTAGCCCCACGTGATCGTCACGGTTCGATCGGTTCGATCGGTTCAATTACATTAAACATGGACGTCAAATAATGTGCACGTATATCAGGTATAGGGTAAATATACGGAAAACGAGTGTTTTGACTGTGGAATGGCGCTATACATGAACCTTAGCCGAAAGTTCACGTGTTTCGTTTTTATCTTAGCATTCTCTCACGAAACGTTAAAATTGCAGCAAAACTGTCGATGATTGACGACGGCTTTATCTATATAATATTTTAACGCAAAGAACTGGTGAAGAAATTTGGTTCTTAATTGTCCACGATATTTTTTCCATTTTTTTTCAAAAGATTTTCAGCGTAGCACAGACCCACACATTAGCAATTTATATTCTATCATAATTATAAAGTGGTGTGTTTTACGACCCTTTTAGGTGAAAATAATGTAAAATGGATTATTCATTGACTTTGTAGTTTTCGATGTATACGGCTACACGTATGAGAAGGTAGCCCTTTTAGTTGCAAGGGACCAAGGAATACTATAAAAACCGTACATTATCAGTGATTTCTCTAAAGCATAGTTAGTATAACTAACTCTGAATAGTACTAAGAGGAAAAATAGGGTTTCGAATATACATTGCCAGCCGAGAAGAATATTCTGGAGGCACGTGTTTCACTGAGCTATAATTATTCTGAAATGCCGCGCGTGTGTGTGTGTGTGTGTGTGTGCGTGCGTGCGTGCGTGCGTGCGTGCGTGCGTGCGTGCGTGTGCGCGCGCGCGTTTGCGTGTGTGCGTTCGTGCGTGCGCGTGCGCGCGCGTGCGTTCGTGTGTGTGCGCGTGTGTGCGTGTGCGTGTGTGCGTGCGCGTGCGTTCGTGTGTGTGTGCGTGTGTAATTTATAAAAAATACTATTTTGGATTACGAACTGCGTTTAAGTCTTTATATGACAAATATTATATTATTGTATATGACAAATTGAATCAAATTTAATAAAATTGCGTAATGCTGAGCATAATTCAAACATTTCACACAAAATAATAGATGGCAAATATAGTGAAATTGAAGGCGCAAATTGGCTGAATATAATGGATGGACTGTTTCATGTCACTGTCAGTCGTGAATACTAGCAGTCAAGTGATGCATTCGCAAAGGTGGAACCAGCGTTTTACTTTAAAATTGCGATTCAGTCGGGGTTATAAAGGCACATTGAGGAATATCTTGCTTTAATAATGTTGAAACAAGGGGCGCGGGCGCTGCGAATTTACCCGCCTGTTGTAATTGAAGTGTTAAACATAACGAATCAATACCAAACAGTTGATGTTGAATGGCAGTGAAAGCCATTACCGCTTTCTTTTATTATTAGGCAAATGCTTGGGACATTTACTGGGGATATTTGTCACTGCTCGTTATGGCCAATTTAACACAGGAGGCTAATTGCCATATATGTAGGCGTACATTTATCTACGCTATAGAGAAACTGCCTCTGTCGTGTGGAATGGGGTGTGGGGTTTGGAATAGGCACGACCTAGTCTCCTACTTGCATCTAGCCTATGTCCCTTTTACATTGCATATGCATTAAAGAACCTTAGTCTCGATTGTTCGGACAAAAATCTTGAACCATCTTTTCCATCTTTAAAAATGCGAATTCAAGGCCTTCGTCGCCATTTTAAAGCATTTTCTCAGAAACGTTCCTCCGGCAAATGTCCTCCAGATTTGGTACTGCTTATCATCATGGGTTATCGTGAACGTTCGCGACGTATCTTTTTTTGGAAATAACGTAATTTACTCAAGTGTCGTCAAACTTTACCGTCCGGCGCTAACGCTGCTGGGCGTTTATGGTGCAATGTAGTGCTACTATAAAGTATATTGCCGGCAGCCCGTCGGACTACCCTGATGTCGGAGCAATATGACTCTATCTGGCAAGCTTGTACATGGGCTAGACGTTGCCTGTTGCTAGATTTCCTCAATCAATAATTCATAATAATAAATGAACAACAACAACAACATTAATAATAATAACAATAATTGATAATAATCGCCTTAACAATTATTGTCAAGGCAGCTCTGTCTGGAGCGGCCTAGCTCATATTTCCAGGGTTAAGGTACTTCATATTTAATGTTTCAACGCTTCTTATTTAATGTCACTCTACCAATGTGCGGCAAAACTACAGTAGATCCCGAACGACAGGGTTGATTTAAAAATACCGCCAAAGCCGGGCCTCTTCCCGGGGGATGGGCACATCTCCTCTCTACCGAGGAGAAATTGCACATTCTGGTGACCCGAGTGAACCTTATCCTCTCTAGATCCTTCTATGAGGAATCTATGATATAATTAGTGATTTGTTGGTAGAACTATCCTTTATACTATATAATTGCTAATCTTGAAACAGACAGCTGCGCAAAGGTTTGACACTTGACACGTTCACTCTTGATATAATAATGATTAATTATATATAATATCATAATTATTATGAACACGTTCTCAGCTAGCTCACTCGAAAGCTTAACAAAAGCCTCTCATCTCTCCGCCTTTAGTCCTTGAACCTGTCCAATGTCATCTTCACGTCTCTCGCGGGAGTATGAGCGACGCACGCTAATTTCCGGTTGCGTATCGTACTCCCCCCCCCCCCAACGATAGAATCCAGGATTGATGGATTCAAAATGAGCACTGCTCGCAATATTCGGTGTGTTTTTTTTGTTCAGCCTTCGCCGCCCATGTGAATGATTCGAATCGTAATAGTTAAGATTTCTTTGCGTTTCGTTACAGTTTCTCGCGCTCGCCGGCTTGATGCTGCTATTACTGGCTCTATATGAGAACGCCGAGTACATCTTCTGCTATGACGAGGAGAAAGAGGAAATGAGAGTGAAATTGCAGACAAACCATCGCTGGACAAATGTGAGTCGACATGAAGCTAGAATTTGAAAGAATAAACACTCGCATATATATCTACCAGATTGCAATGCTCGAGTATATTGAATGTTCGGACGCGAGCGTGCGATTGTGTCCGCTATGCTGCAGCAACGATACGACACTTTTTTGTAGTGCAATACGTAGCTGCAAGCTTGATTTGCCTTTTCACTCATAGTGCAGCCTCCATCCTAGTAGTTTAGTTAATTGGGCGTAGAGACATAGCAGATCTATACGATGCATTACTTCCACCCGTGGCGACATTTATGCCGACACTAGAAACCACAATGAACCTAATTTTCCTGCATGTTCGTGTGCTGCTGTAGTATCAATCATTTGGTTCTAGGCACAGTATGTCTTTACGATTGATTTGCTTCAATTGAATACTACTATTTGATTGACCAGCCGCGCTAGACCAACACGCACTTTAGTTACAGCTACACAATCACTATGCAGTTACGATGATTGACAGAAGTGGTTACTACACGGAACACTATGTACGTAAACCCGTCAGGACCGCACCCACGTTATTAGCGAGGCTGTCTTTAAACGGCGGCAGTTCGGGGTAGGTTAAGTGTGCGGCGAAAACGTCGTATGTATAGTCGCTGCTGCCGTCAGCGTTGAATTCAAGGCAAGGAAATCGAAGAGTAAACAGAATACTAAAGCTGAGCGCTGTCTGCTTTCAAGCTTGGCGACCTCTTAGCTTTTTCGACTGGGAACACGAGTTCCAATACATCGCCGTCGCTTCAAGTAAAGTTGCTAACTAATAAGATGACTTTTTTTTATTTTATGCCAAGTGTTAGATTTTTTTTATTGCATATACGCGACGCAATAGCTAGAGAACATGAGCGTCACAGCATGGCCAGACTCTTAAGACGGTCTTATTAAAAATTGCATTTCCATTGACCAAGAGCAATATATATTATATAACTTCAACTTACTCTACTTGACTGAGCTGAAAATGAATTCGTTCTAATCTTCGGCTCGTGAATACAGAAACGGCTAAATTATGATTTTGTGCTAGTCCGCGGCCTTCAGTTAAAACCATAGCTTGGATTTAGCCTCTTTCATTCCCAGCTTGATTAATAACGGTAGTTTGCCCGTATCATCGTAACGAATCTAGTGTGTGCGCTTTCAACAACACGTATTGTCATGTCCCTTCCAAAGGTCTTACAATCTTGAAAGTCTATATAACTAAATCTGCTTTAATATTGTTCATCCTTGTATTTCGACGGGTATAGCACGCGTATAACAATAAGAAATCTCACAATGATATATTGATATACGGCAAACAGCTCACACGCTCATTTCAACCCGCTGAAAAGGAGGCTGTGTTTATATGCACGCCCCTGTGCAATCGTTGTCAGCTTGTTCAAGCAGCCGACTAGGCATGCATCGGCGGGGTAACACAAGCAGTCGAACAATATCGGCGTACTTCGCTTAAAGGATTACCGTGTCACGGCGACCCGTAGTAGAATGGCGATTCCTCTGCAAAGTCTCTCTCTCTCTCTCTCTCTCTCTCTCTCTCTCTCTCTCTCTCTCTCTCTCTCTCTCTCTCTCTCTCTCTCTCTCTCTCTCTGTCTCTCCACACTCCATCGCAAATTGGAGATGCCCTTTTCTCCCAAGAGCGCGTCGCTCGTCACGCTAACCTTTCACGGCTTGCGTGTTCACGGCCTACGCGCCGTGCCGATGACGGCGGCACAGCAGCCCACCAGCTTTACGTGGGACTCACGTGATCTCCGGGGGGGGGGGCTAGTCACGTAGCGTGTCGGTGTGCGTACGTACGTGGTAGTCGCGTATGTAGACCCGTAGTGCGTACGTACGCGGTAGTCGCGTATGTAAACTGTACTAGGCTAGCTGACTTCATACAGACTGTACTAAGCTGACAGCATACAGACTGTACTAAGCTGACGTCATACAGACTGTACTAGGCTGACGTCATACAGACTGACTGCAAAATTTGATCCCACATCAAACTAGTCCAGGCCAGACGCGCGCCAGACACGCGTTAAATCGTAGCGTACACCACAGACACAAAATTCCGAAGCATGCTAGGTTGGCACGGGCTGACTGCGCATACTCAGTTTAGCTTGTTACGTCACTCCGCAGAGAGCTAATGTACGTTTATGGGACCTAAGTAACACTATGCGCATCCGTATTGCGAAATAGCACGGGGTTTGGCCCGCGTGTTGCGTACACACACAGCTTAGACCGGGCTAACTTAGTCCGGGCTGACTTAGCACGCTTCTAAGCAAGCGTGGCCCTACCTCCTTTATGGGGTTACATTAGTCCGGGCCAGCGCGTATATAGACCAGGATAGCGCGTATACACTGCAAAAATTGGCCCGCGCCTAGCCTGGACTAGTTTGATGTGGTATCAAATTTTCAGTTTGTACGGGGTAAAGGTTGCGAGCTGTGGTGCCAAGGTCGTGAAGAACCCGACTCACATTCCCAATGCAAACTATGCGGCGATGTGTTCGTCTCTTGTCAATGTGAAGGTTTTCGACATGTCTGGGTCGATTTGGATCTGAGGCGCCTTGATGCCTAATTGACTCAGATTTCCTAGTGCAAACACGGCGTGCCTCTAACTTCATTTACGACTGTTTTATGACGAATTTGTTATATCCCTCGTGCCGCTACCGTACACACGAATGAACTGATGCAGCCATATTGATTGTATGCGAATCTGAAATTAGCACTTCCGTCACGTGTGGAATAATTGTCAGGCTTATAACTTCCTGTTTTCGGAGACAGTTGGTATATATATATATATATATATATATATATATATATTATATATATATATATATTCTGATGATTATGACAGTAAAAGTTACCTAATTTATAGCGGCA
>NW_014577342.1:69099-80001 GCF_000485595.1 Priapulus caudatus
GACGAACTAATACGGTCGTACGTTACGTCGTTAACGGTAAGTAACGTACGTCGTACGTACGGACCGTACGTACGTAAGTAGTCGACGTCTCTCTCAACGTACTCTCTCTCTCTCTCTCTCTCTCTCTCTCTCTCTCTCTCTCTCTCTCCGCCGCGCGCAACACTCCATCGCAAATTGGAGATGCCCTTTTCTCCCAAGAGCGCGTCGCGCGTCACGCTAACCTTTCACGGCTTGCGTGTTCACGGCCTACGTGCCGTGCCGATGACGGCGGCACAGCAGCCCACCGGCTTTACGTGGGACTCACGTGATCCCCGTGGGGGGGGCTAGTCACGTAGCGTGTCGGTGTGCGTACGTACGTGGTAGTCGCGTATGTAGACCCGTAGACTAAGTGCGTACGTACGCGGTAGTCGCGTATATAGACGCGTATGTAGATACGTATGTAGACACGTAGTGCGTACGTACGCGGTGGTCGCGTATGTAGACCCGTAGTGCGTACGTACGCGGTGGTCGCGTATGTAGACGCGTATGTAGACACGTAGTGCGTACGTACGCGGTGGTCGCGTATGTAGACACGTATGTAGACACGTAGTGCGTACGTACGCGGTGGTCGCGTATGTAGACACGTATGTAGACACGTAGTGCGTACGTACGCGGTGGTCGCGTATGTAGACACGTATGTATACACGTAGTGCGTACGTACGCGGTGGTCGCGTATGTAGACCCGTAGTGCGTACGTACGCGGTGGTCGCGTATGTATACACGTAGTGCGTACGTACGCGGTGGTCGCGTATGTAGACGCGTATGTATACACGTAGTGCGTACGTACGCGGTGGTCGCGTATGTAGACCCGTAGTGCGTACGTACGCGGTGGTCGCGTATGTATACACGTAGTGCGTATGTACGCGGTAGTCGCGTATGTATACACGTAGTGCGTATGTACGCGGTGGCCGCGTATGTATACACGTAGTGCGTATGTACGCGGTGGCCGCGTATGTATACACGTAGTGCGTACGTACGCGGTGGTCGCGTATGTATACACGTAGTGCGTATGTACGCGGTGGCCGCGTATGTATACACGTAGTGCGTATGTACGCGGTAGTCGCGTATGTATACACGTAGTGCGTATGTACGCGGTGGCCGCGTATGTATACACGCAGTGCGTACGTACGCGGTAGTCGCGTATGTATACACGTATGTAGACACGTAGTGCGTACGTACGCGGTGGTCGCGTATGTATACACGTATGTATACACGTATGTATACACGCAGTGCGTACGTACGCGGTAGTCGCGTATGTATACACGTATGTAGACACGTATGTAGACACGTATGTATACACGTATGTATACACGCAGTGCGTACGTACGCGGTAGTCGCGTATGTATACACGTATGTAGACACGTATGTAGACACGTATGTATACACGTATGTAGACACGTATGTAGACACGTATGTAGACACGTATGTAGACACGTATGTAGACACGTATGTAGACACGTATGTAGACACGTATGTATACACGTATGTAGACACGTATGATACACGTATGTAGACACGTATGTAGACACATATGTATACACGTATGTAGACACATATGTATACACGTATGTATACACGTATGTATACACGTAATGCGTATACGTACGCAGTAGACACGTACGTAGACACGTATGTAGACACGTATGTAGACACGTATGTAGACACGTATGTAGACACGTATGTATACACGTATGTAGACACGTATGTAGACACGTATGTAGACACGTATGATACACGTATGTAGACACGTATGTAGACACGTATGATACACGTATGTAGACACGTATGATACACGTATGTAGACACGTATGTAGACACGTATGTAGACGCGTATGTAGACACGTATGATACACGTATGTAGACACGTATGTATACACGTATGTATACATGTATGTAGACACGTATGTATACACGTATGTAGACACGTATGATACACGTATGTATACACGTATGTAGACACGTATGTAGACACGTATGTAGACACGTATGTAGACACGTATGTATACACGTATGTAGACACGTATGTAGACGCGTATGTATACACGTATGTAGACACGTATGTAGACACGTATGTATACACGTATGTAGACACGTATGTAGACGCGTATGTATACACGTATGTAGACACGTATGATACACGTATGTAGACACGTATGTAGACACGTATGTATACACGTATGTAGACACGTATGTAGACACGTATGTAGACGCGTATGTATACACGTATGTAGACACGTATGTAGACACGTATGTAGACACGTATGTAGACACGTATGTATACACGTATGTAGACACGTATGTAGACACGTATGTATACACGTATGTAGACACGTATTATACACGTATGTAGACACGTATGTAGACACGTATGTAGACACGTATGTAGACACGTATTATACACGTATGTAGACACGTATGTAGACACGTATGATACACGTATGTATACACGTATGTAGACACGTATGTAGACACGTATGTAGACACGTATTATACACGTATGTAGACACGTATGTAGACGCGTATGTATACACGTATGTAGACACGTATGTAGACGCGTATGTAGACACATATGTATACACGTAGTGCGTATACGTACGCAGTAGACACGTACGTAGACACGTAGACACGTGCGCGGTGTGTGGCTGTCGTCGGGTCGCTGTCATCATCATCGTCAGCAACACGCGTCGGCGTTTCGTGCGCACGCTGAGAGAAAGGTCGCGCGCGTACGTGTGCCGATATACTTGTCGCTATATTTGCGATGCATAACGCACACCGCCGCGCGCGCCGTGCAGCGCCACGAATCTAATCACGCCTGTTTACTTGCTTCGCCTCTCGCCGCCGAGTGCCGCCAATTAGGAATCTATTTGTCGGACTTTTGCTCATTTGCAGCAAAGAAGTTTCGGGTCGATCGGCGAGTGTAACATGTCGGGTGCCGACGACGACGACGACGACGAGGAGCGTCAGACGCTGTTAGCCGACGCCAGCGACGCAGAGATGGCTGCCTCGCCCCGCGGCCGTGACGCTGACGCTGACGCTGAACTGGGGCCGTAGCTAGCGGCAGGCTAGCGTCGCGTAATGACGTTGATCGGATGAGCGCGCGGCCGCGATGGAGAGAGAATCTTATCAGAGCGCGCGCGTGCCGATGTATGTGTGCGTGCGGGTGTATGTGTGCGTGTGGGTACACGTATGTGTGCGTACGTGTGCACGTATGTGTACGTGCGTGTGCGCGCGTGCGTGTGTGCACGCGGGGGTATGTGTGCGTGCGGGTACACGTATGTGTGCGTGTGGGTACGTGCGGATGTATGTGTGCGTGCGGATTTATGTGTGCGTGCGGATGTATGTGCGCGTGCGGATGTATGTGTGCGTGCGGGTGTATGTATGCGTGCGGGTGTATGTGTGCGTGCGGGTATATGTGCGCGTGCGTGTGTATGTGCGCGTGCGGATGTATGTGCGCGTGCGGGTGTATGTGCGCGTGTGGTTATATGTGCGCGTGCGGGTGTATATGTGCGTGCGGATGTATGTGCACGTGCGGATGTATGTGTGCGTGCGGGTGTATGTGTGCTTGCGGGTGTATGTGTGCGTGCGGGTGTATGTGCGCGTGCGGGTATATGTGTGCGTGCGGATTTATGTGTGCGTGCGGATGTATGTGTGCGTGCGGGTATGTGTGTGCGTGCGGATGTATGTGTGTGTGCGGGTATATGTGTGCGTGCGGGTACACGTATGTGTGCGTGCGGGTATATGTGTGCGTGCGGGTACACGTATGTGTGCGTGCGGATGTATGTGTGCGTGTGGGTGTATGTGTGCCTGCGGGTGTATGTGCGCGTGCGGATGTATGTGTGCGTGCGGGTGTATGTGTGCGTGCGGGTGTATGTGTGCGTGCGGGTGTATGTGTGCGTGCGGGTGTAGGTGTGCGTGCGGGTGTATGTGCGCGTGCGTGTGTATGTGCGCGTGCGTGTGTGCGCGCGGGTGAGTGTGTGGGTCCGGGTGTATATGTGCGTGCGGGTGCGCGCGTGTGGGCGTGTGCGTGTGTGTGCGCGTGTGTGTGTGTGTATATGTGCGTGTGTATCTGCGAGTGCGGGCACGCGTGCTTGCGCGCGTGAGCCAGCGTGAACAGGGGTCATGGCCTAATGCTATTGATGGGAGAAGCCAAGATCAGCTGCCGTGCCGTGCTGTTTGCGCGATACAAGCTCCGGCACATTGACTCTGAGGTAGTGATGCTCCTGCCGATCTTAGTGTGGCCCGGTTTCGCGGAAGGTTACTTGGCGCGCCTTCCGAGAGTTAATTCGCTGCTTTCGCGTGTTTGCCATCGGAACTGAGATGTAATGCGAATGTCACCATCAATTTGGGTCATGGCCGTTGTTAGAATGATTGGAATCGACGTAGGTTTGTCGCGCGGCGTTTTCGCACAGCTGTAAATACAACAAAGCATCCGTTGCGCGAACCTATCGTTCAAATACATCGCATATTTTGCAAAACAGAGCGGGACAGTGTGAAAGCAATTTGGGTAGTTCTATGTAAGGAGGAGATATTTATTATAACCGTTCGTTTCTTTTATTATTCAGCTTAGTGAGACTAGTTGTTTGAGCCTATTTCACCATTATATAACTGCAGAAAATCCATTCATTATCTACATGCAAATTCGGCAAATCAAATGTTAGAAAGTCGAAAAAATGTATTACTAATATTTGTTTGTGTATGCGCGTTATCGCAATGCTGCTAGACTGCATTGCTCAAACGACTGCACCGGGTTGCACGCACGTTACATTTTAATACTAATTTGTCTCAAATTAGTTCCTCTGAGGAAACAGCCAATGAAGATTATGATAGTCGGTGGCGCAGATGGTTACCTCGTTGGCGCGGCGGCAGCGTCTTTGAGCGTTAGCATTACCTACTCCGTAACAGTATTTAGGTTGCACGAAAATATACCGGAAGCTTAAAACAGCACGAGCGGGTTAGTTTTTCGGGGGCAAAAGCCACTCGACTAATCCGTGATAAAGTACGCGGTCACTTTTAATTCGCATTAGCCGCTTTTTTCGTTTGTGTATGCCTGTGCGCGTGCGTGCGCGTTTTTGCCAAGTGCAATTTTCGCAGAATGCACGCTAATGGTGTTAGAGTGTCTCTAATCTCTTTCTATCAAACCGGTATGAAAGTAAAAGATGTATTCTCGCTGAGAGAGCAGCGCATGCGCACCTTGTCGGTGCGGGGGTTAGGCTCGTTTGCTCAAGGCAACAATCAGCGTAATTTTGCGGCGCGTAGTGATGTACGATGAACGCGACTGTTATCAGCTATCAACAATACACGAAATGGGCAGTCGCAGCTCACCATGCGTTAATAGGAGGGCCATGTATTTTGTATATAACTAACGAAGCGATTTAATGATACCGTGTTTACTTGTTGACTGGTTACGGCGTGACGGCGTGTTTTTAATTGAGCCAGGGTGGCGGCCTTGTTAAATAGGATACGGTCGAAAATAGATTAACGGGGGGCAAGGTTAACCTTATATAATATGCGGAGTTTCTCAATCTTATCAACGTTGTGTGCGGGAGGTATGTTTAATATGTCTATGCGTTCGCTGAGAACATGTTCTACTACGTATTGTACTAGCTATTCCAGAATGCGGAGCTGTGTTGTCAGCCAATAGGACTGAGTGAGATAGGGCATCGTGATAATGCTTTTACTGCTTCGGTCCGATCGCTCGAATGTCGAATCTAATACAAAACGTACAACTTTCTTAACGTAAATTGCGTCGTTGCGCACCGATAATGCGGAAGTTTTATCGATAAACTGATTCATCAATGAAATAACGCGTTTAGCCAGCACGCATCGAACACACTGAGAAATGTCCACTCTAACGCTGGCGTGGGTTGAAGCCCGTGATTCGCACTGCACGAGCCATTTTCCGGGAGAGAAACACTGTGTATTACTTGACGATGCGGGGCTCTGACAGAATAGAAAAAAACGCGATTACAAATTCCGCTTTTGGCCTGTGTGGTCGTATCGCGGCTTAAGCGAAAGTAAAAGTATAGCTCCGTTTCCTACTTCACATTCAACCTGTTTGCTTACACTGTGCGCAGTGCTTTGTGAGAGCTTAGTGCAGCATAATGGTTAGCTCACTGAATGGTTAGGTTGCGAACCATCTTTTTATATGTGGTGGTTTTTTTTAGGAAAGGAATAAATAAGTGAGTGAGTGAGTGAGTGAGTGAGCGAGCGAGCGAGCGAGCGACTGACTGACTGACTGACTGACTGACTGATGTGTGTTTGAGGTAAACACAGAATGGTATAATGACCGGGCGTGCTTGTTAGATAGGTGCCACGTGTTAATTGTTCGATTTGGGATCGAACCTTTATTGCACCTGTCATCGATCACGATAGTATGCGCGTACACATATATACAGCTTCTACCAGAGAAGATACTACCGTAGCCGGTCGTTGAATAGCCTTTTATTGATAGCTTGGCGTAAAATAATTTATAGTAATAAGCGCGAATGTAAAACGGCGAGGTACGAAACACAAGAGTGTTACACTTGTTGTAAAGCGAGATGGTCTAATTTAAGAATAAAAATTATTTTAAATTATATTGATCGAAAACATTTTATCTACGGACATTTTTTTGGCGAATATTATCTGCACGCTTACTCACAAACACGTCCCTTCGTCTGCTTCTGTACATGTTGACTGCTGGATGTTTATCCTGTCTGGTTATCCGGGTATATGTATGAGGTAAATCTCTAACAGTCCTTCATTTACATACGTGATGAGTAGAGTGCGGGCGCGTAAGTGTGTGCTTGCGAATAAGTGATCTTGTGACCGAAATGCAGATAAACATGTTGTGTACACACTAATTTGCCTCCCTACCTCCTGGTAATAAGAAACACGATCCGTAAGAAGAGTTAATAAAAACTAAATTCAGGGCCGTAGCTTGCGGGGGGGGGGGACAAGGGGGGCAGTTGCCCCCTAGATTTTGGATCAACATTAAAAGAATTAATTGTTCTACTGAAAGAGAATTGTCGTAGTCAGAATGAAGGTTGTACATGTACTCAAAAGTGCCTCAAATACCATCTCCTGCGATCTACATTTTCAAATTTTTTTGTCAGAGGACCCCCAGACCCTCCACCTGTTTCTCACCCCTCCTTGAAATCCTGGATCCGCCACTGCCCCCCTAGGAAATTGCTCAGCCTACGGCCCTAGAGGCACACACTGTGTATAGATTATATGATCTAGCTGAAGTTTATATATTTTTATTTCAATTGCTTTCATTCACTCCTGGTCGAACAGTCATTTACGCACGATGTCTTGTGGAAGAAAGAAATAGATATGTGACCACCGTTGATATAGAAATCAAACTCCAAATTTTTGATGGGGGCCTCTGATGGCAAAACTTTAATTTCGTCGAAATTCCGCCGATAAATGGCCGCCATAGCTGAATGTGAAATCTCGCCGTCAACTTTAAATGTGAAATGTTGCAGTCAATTTTATAAATCATCGGTTAGCCTATAAAGATCGAAGCACAAGAAATCGCGATCTCCTCCGCATTGATTGATCTCGCTAAAGCATGCAGCACACTTCACCATTTTCGTTGCTCGTACAGGCAATTTTCGTGGTCGCCACAAAACTGGCCAAGTGTGCGGGGGCCGGCAACGACCACTCGCCACGGAAATTTAGTGGTGACCACGAGTTGCCGAGAATCAAACCGGTTTGATTTCTCACCACGAAAATTGCTCGTGGTGGCAAATTGTGGTGAAGTGTGCGCCAAGCCACCACGGCAATCGGCAACAAAATTACTCGCAGACCAATTAAAATTAGCGCTGCCGTCACATGATTTCAAAATGTTATACAGTAGAACCCCTCTATTATGGACTGAACATTAATAGACATGATGGAGAGGTGCCCAGCTTAAAACAGGGTGTCCATTAAGTGGGGTTCTACTGTAACTTGTTACATGTGCATCATGTTGAATTTCAAATATTTTATACTGGTATTTATTTTGTTAATAAGTTTAATTATATATCAATAAAAAAATTGAATATTTTAAGTTGTTTTAGAAGTTAGTAGGCCTAGATTGATTCATCTACCTACTATTAATAATTGTCTGGTATTTGGTAGCATGATACTGATAGGCTACCTGTGGCAAGGAATCGCAGTGAACAAAAATTGCCGTCAACAGCACACGTCAACACTCAGTGGTGACGTGTGCTGTGGCGCGGGAAAGGCCACAAAAATTGCCGACCACGAAAATTGCCTGTACGAGCAACGAAAATGGTGAAGTGTGCTGCCAGCTTAAAGGTTACCCTGGTTTGGACAATGCGTCATACTGCCGTGTATAACCCTTAGAAAATGCGTGTGATCAGAGTGACGGTATATTGGACGAGACGCCCACGCTGCATAGCAATGATTAGCACAGGCACTCACGTCATCACACTCTTGTTGTTAAAATTTGCATCATCACGCAGTAAAATAGCGCACCTAAGCACTGTGATCACATTTCCGTGTGGTTATAGCTGCTAATTGCAAATAAAAACACAAAATTAAACTCGCCTAATTATTTCCGAAATCAGCTTCTCGAGCGTCTTGTCGTGTCCGCATAGACGGGTCTCCTAGTCGTTTAACGCGTAATCTACATCCGTAACTTTGCCGATTTATTTTCATGTGCGCCTGTCTAGTGGAAAACCCTACGTGATTGCAGTTCGCGATGGCTAGAACAGATTACACATCAGGGAATAGCGATTTATTTATAGTATTCTATTTGATGTTATGGGCGCTGGAACATAAAAAAACCAAATAGTGATCCCGGTGCTTAGGCGAGCCGTTGGAAGTCGTGATAATGTAGCGCGGACCGAATACGAAACTAGGAGATCTATAAAACCGGCCGCTTACCCGCTGACAGTTGAGAAACGGTTGAGACCTGGTCGTGAATATACACTAATGTTGCTTAGACGACTATCATTATGTAAAGTGTCCTTTCACATGTTGCAAGTGTGCAAATAAATTATTGGTCTATCGTGCAAATAGAATTTACCTCGAATAAGGAGAGATTAGCTGGTTGTTTATATATACGATATTATCTTACCAAGATAAATACCTACATCTTAAACTACTAGTAGGATTTTGCATTTTATTCAAGAATTCATTCGACTAGAATAAATAAATGTGTTCCTATTTCATTTGGCAATGTTTCGAGGCATTACGTTGTGTTTTAGCACGTCTAGGGACAGCTGTTAGAATGACGAGTAGTCGTAATCATACTTTCACTCCTATTGTTTCCTCATAGTTTCCTCCAAGTAGAAACTCCACGATAATGTGAAAACCGTTCATGTGCTAAGATTCTGGTTAGTTTGCGCATCGATAATTCTTCCATCATCTCGAATATCTAACGCTCGAATTATATTGGATCACAAAATAATAAGTTGTATTTACTTGATCTATTCCAGTAACATTTTCAATTTGTTATTCTTTTACCTAATATCTTTAATTGGAAAATTTATTATAGTCTTCCCCCATCGTAAATTTACATTTACAATTTATGACAACTAATTGATCATTTCGTATATAACAATCTCGTTATTTCACAATTTGCTTTGGGGTGTTAGTGCAATTCGATGATCCCGGTAAAAATGTTCTGTAAATAACTACACTAAACCTGTCCTAATTATGCACGATAAACCAGCTTTATTGATTAGTCGCAGCATCACAATAGGTAATTATAAGTCAATGGCCATTTTTATCAAGTCTCGGTGATATTAGATTGTTCTGAAGAGGATGGGTGAGAGAGAGGCGTATACAAACACGGAACAATGTGTATTGTTAGCAAGGCCTCGTCGCTGTCGCTATTTCTCATGAGACTTTGCGGTTGCGCGAGGCAATATCGGTCAGGTGATCGATACGCTACGTAGCCATGAACATGCCACCACTTTTTCTGCTCAGGAAACCACATTCGTGTGTAGTTATCGATGCTTTCACGCATCAGCTCGTCAGAAAACGTCAATGATGCCTATATACGGGACCACGGGGTGCTGGTACGGGATAATTGTCCGCGCGCGTGTGTGATGGCAAATATGGCCGCGAAGAGCAGAGAGTCACCCATCGTATTCAGCTAGCATGTGGCTGAACCATGGACGTTGGCAACGACTAAAGGCAGGTGAAGATGTGGACGGAGCGAGTAATGCTGCTGCGGTGAACACCGGATGATAGTTCCCGTCATTATTCGACTCGTTATTGCCATCAGCTTGTTACGCAATCGGCTATTATCCAAGTCTCGGCGGCTCTGCGTCAACATCTCTTGCTCTGCTTGCGTGCTCCTTCTTCCTGTTGCCATTCATCTGCCTTCGCCTGTCTTTTCTCCGCGCGCGCGGCTCCACGCGAAACGAAGTAACGTCTGTCTTGCAATCGATATTCGCCACAGAGGAAAGCTCTGAGTAGGAACATTCGCTGCGCTATGTAATGGTGCTAATTTGATACATACATCGCGTCGCGAATTATCGTGTGTCGCTTGCTATTGCCGCTGGTCGTTAAACTTCTTCATGTGGCTAATTGTGGCCTAATTTTCATCCCAGCACACAACGGGAGAGAGAGTGCACATGCAGCTGGCACGCACCTTCTGACCCTATGCACTTCGTCCTAGGCTCTACGGAAAGATGCGTAGCTTGTTAACCTGAGGTTATTTGTCAGAATTCGAGAATTAGTAGTAAGGTTAGTTTGTAGACTCGACTTTTTGCTCTAGCCCATTGACAAAAAATTGCAACTTTTGCATGCAAATGTAACCCTTTGTTATTACTCTCCGCGAACGCAGGCCTGCGATACATTTCTGTGTGTGTGTGTGTGTGTGTGCGTGCGTGCGTGCGTGCGTGCGTGTGTGTGTGTGTGTGT
>NW_014577342.1:80011-92408 GCF_000485595.1 Priapulus caudatus
TCGGGCAATCAATCAATTCCATCCTTCCATCCATCCATCAATCAATCAATCAATCAATCAATCAATCAATCAATCAATCAAATCAATCGCAATCCATTCCATCCTTCCTTTCCATCATCCACCATCCATCCATCCATCCATCCTCATCCATCCATCCATCCATCCATCCCATCCATCCATCCATCCATTCATCCATCCCATCCATCCATCCATCCATCCATCCATCCATCCATCCCATCATCCATCCATTCCATCAAAAATCAATCAATTTCAAATCAATCAATCAATCAATCAATCAAATCTCCATCCATCCATCCATCCATCCATCCTCCATCCATCCATCCATTCCATCCATCCATTCCATTCCATCCATCCATCATCCTATCTAATTCACTACCATCCATCCATCATCCATCCATTCCATCCCATCACATCCATCCACTCCATCCATCATCCATCCATCCATCCATAAAAACACCATCCATCCATCCATCAATCCATCCATCCAATCCATCCATCCATCCATCACATCCATCCATCCATCATCCACTTCCATCCATCCATCCATCCATCCATCCATCCAATCATCCATCCAGTCCATCCATTCCATCATACCAATCCACTCCATACATCCATCCATACATCCATCCATCCATTCCATCCATCCAATCCATCCATCCATCCATCATCCAATCCATCCATCCATTCCATCCATTATCCACTCCATTTTATCCACTCCATCCATCCATCCATCCATCCATCCATCCATCCAATCCATCCATCCATCCATACCATCCATCCATCCATCCAATCCATCCTTACCATCCATCCATCCATTCCATCCATCCATCCATCCATTCCATCTATCCCATCCATCCATCCATTCCATCCATCCATCCATCCACCATCATCCATCCATCACATCCATCCATCCATCCACTCCATCCATCCATCCATCCATCCATCCATCATCCATCCATCCATCCATCCATCCACCATCCCATACCATCCATCCACACCAACATCCATCCATCCATCCATCCATCCATCCATCCACCATTCCATCCACATCCGATCCATCCATCCATCCATCCATCCATCCATTCCATCCATCCATCCATCCATCCATCACATCCATCCATCCATCCATCATCCATCCATCCATCCATCCATCCATCCATTCCCCTCATCCACCATCACATCACATCCATCATCCACATCCATCGCATCCATCCAAGCCATCCATCATCCCATCACATTTTCCATCCATCACGCAATCCATCCATCCATTCCATCCAGTCTATCATCCATCCAATCCATCCAATCATTCCATCCAATCCATCCATCCATCCATCCATCCATCCATCCATCCATCCATCCATCCAATCCATCCATTCCATTCCATCCATCCATCCCATCATCCATCATCATCCATCTGCATCCATCCATTCCATCCCCCCATCCATCCACCTCAACATCGCACCGATCCATCCTCCATCCAATCCATCCATCCATCATCCATCCCATCCATCACATCCTCATCCATCCATCCATTCCTCATCCATCCATCCATCCATCCTCTCCAATCCATCCATCCATCCATTCCATCATGCCATCCATCATCCATCCATCCATCCATCCAGTCCATCCCATCCTCATTCCACACAATCCGCCATCCATCCATCCTTCAGTCCATCCATCCATTCATTCCATCCATCCATCCATCCTCATCCATCCATCCATCCATCTATCCATTTTATCCATCGTATCCATTCTATCCATCCTATCCATCTATCATCCATCCATCCATCATTTATTCCATCCATCCATCCATCCATCCTATCCATCCAATCCATTTCCATCCTCCATATCCATCCATCCATCCATCCATCAGGTCCTTACGCATTTATCCATATCCTCTATCCATCTATCACATACTATCACCCACCACCCGCACCACCCACTTACGCAAGCACGCTAATATACACGAGCGCAGACGCACAGCGGTACGTATACACATCTCGCCACGTACTCACGCACGCCACTCTACTCACGCACGCAGCACTGCTACCACACCGCATCACGCACACACCACCACACACACACACACACACATACACACAAACCACACACACCACACACACCATCACTGTGCGTCGATTTCCAAAACTCATTTCCAGAGTAGGTTAAATAATCAGTAACCACCGCCTTGCTTGCGCCGTATCGTCGATGTCTATATACTTCGCTCGCACCTTCTAAATGTGTGTCATTCAAACTTCATTTTGTCATTTCACTTGGCGTATTTCAAAATTCATTCCAAATGTACTGCGCTTGATTGAAAGCGAATCAATTCTGAATCTCTGTTGCGATTGCGAGGAAGCCCGCAGCGTCAGAATCCGTGCATCACACCTCTGGTCTGTTTGGCCGTCTGTAAATTTCGTGTTGCCAAGCAGTAACCATGCACGCAGACGGTTTAGAGTATCCCTTTAAAATAGGGCATGGCGATCTCACGGCACACGGTTATCACATGTAATTATACTAGGTTGACAATAACATTGTGCACAAAGTATATCGCATTCAATCGTATAAATTAATCGTAATCGTAATCGTAATCGTAATCGTAATCGTAATCGTAATCGTAATCGTATAAATAATTGTATAAACTCCATATGAAATACGCATATTTAGGGTTTACATATGTTTCTGCCGGTGCTGGCCTCTACAATGCCGGTGATGCAGTGCTTTGGGTCTTTCGAGAGTCTCTTACTAGAGACGTACTGTTTGAAAGCACACGTATTATATAGTATATGTTGTAATTCTGGCTGGCGCACATATACCGGGCACATGTATAAAGGGCAGATGTGATTATGAACGAATGCGTGCACAAGAAAGCGAGCACTTGTGGATGAATCAGTCTGCACTCCCGTGCATAATTAATATTATCAAGATTATTGGCTGCTCTTATTAAAAGGGCACTTAAACTGTAATTACATGTACGTAACCTAGTTTGGTTTTATAACGATGACCGCGTATAATGTGCATTACCGTCGTGTGTAGAGGTGTCCTTATGTCAGCATTCACCTTAATGTATGTGCAAATTGCATCTTGCCAAGTAAGGGCATGCAGTAATAACGGTCATCTAAAGAAAGAGACGCTAGTGTGTTTGCGTGTAATGAAGTTTCCCTTTAAATGCAGAGCGCACGTTTCCATTAGTGGCACGTTTTACTCATCGCTGCTATTTATGCATTCTAATGTCCATATGATGTTTTTGTAAATCTCACAGCAAACAGAAATTGGCAGCTGCACTACTTAATGCCACCCAATTAAATTAACTTAATTCTTACAAATTTAAACAAATTTAAAAAAGTTTTAGCCAATTTTTAAAATCGATTAAGTTTCGATAACGTTTTAATTACATTTAAAAATGCATAGATATGTCGTGCTATTTATTCTCGTTCTTAGTATAACGAGTGCAGTTATAAACGTTAATACCAATGCAAGAGAGTGGCTCGGTTGATTTCCGTCCCTGCATCTGTTCATGTAATGACTGCACTAATAAGAAACCCCACAACTAGCACGTATACATACTCGTACATGCGCCTGAGTTTACGTATTGTTTTTCAGAGAAATGCCACGCCTCATGTACTTGTGGGCAAACATACGATAAAACCTGAGCCACATAGCCTAGAAATGACGGTATACTAGGTAAATTTCAGGAAAGAGCTAGGGAATCATGAAGGCGCACCTTCTATGTATGAAACCTATCGCAGGAATGTGAGTGGATATTTATCAGAGTTTTTACGGAAGATGCTTCCTGGTTAGCTGAGTCAGCATGCGGGGAATCAATATTCAGGATCGCCCCGACCCTGCAGCTCCTGCAGATTACAGCTGACTCAGGTACGTGCTTATTACCTAGTGATATGTAAGATAATCAGGCAGCAGGAAAATTGTTACAGTCTCGGTCAGTTAACCACATTAATAGTTTCATTTATTTACTGATCGCTTTATCGAGCTAAATATTTTTCTTAACTTGTTTCTTTTACCCTTTACCTTGCTTTCTTTCCATCATTCTATATTTTATTTTTCTCTATTTTTTTATTCATTTATTTGTTTATCGCGCTATGTATTTTTTTTTCTTATTAAGTTTATTTGTTTGCTTGTTTAATTAATTCTAATTTTAATTTTATTTATTTATTTATCGCCTATTGTGCCGATCATCTGCACCATCCGCTGTCTCTTGGCTTTTCACATTCTACACATCCCTCGACAGGTTGGTTTGCCAACTTGCCGTAGCCTGGGGGGGGACAAGGGGGGCAGCTGCCCCTTAGATTTTGGAGCAAAAAAAAATAAAAAATTGTTCTACTAAAAGAGAATTGTCGTAGTCAGAATGAAGGCTGTACATGTACTAAAAAGTGCCTCAAATACCATCTTATGCGATTTACATTTTCAAAATTTTCGGTGGGAGGACCCCCAGACCCCCCACCTGTTTCTCACCCCACCTTTAAATCCTGGATCCGCCACTGCCCACTCCCTAGGAATTTGCTCAGCTTACGGCCCTTCAAGTAAGACTGCATCACGTCTTCGTGGGGTCTACGGATATGTATGACCAGGGAGCGTACATCCTATACGCGATTGCCTGCTCGTTGATGAATTGAATGATCACGAATGGCCGTGTAATGCGCTAGCGACGTGCCGGGGATGAGTGACCGGCCTGATGTGTGTGTGCGTGGATTTATGTTACGGTTCTAATTGGAGCGATTTTGCACGGATGTGCATTCATCGGATCGAATTGCATCTGCGGCATGAAAGTCGCAAGTTCGTATATAGCAGCATCTAATATACGTGTTCGCTAGACGTGATGCGGCCATGATGCCGAGGCTCGCCAATGATTGACACTTTGTGTCTTCCAATCACAGCCTACGCCGCACCTCTCTATAATATAATATAAGGTGGGGACCCGTCACAGTACCAAATCGCCGATCTCAGGAACTAGGGCATTCTGCTAGGCTGGAACGGTTTCCTACGATAGAGTTTGGCACAAAAACGAAAATAGCACGCCGTTTAGCGCACTGCGCTACGTCCTTGTGTTGCATTTTCGCATCTCCGTAATCGGAATAAGCCCCGCCTTCTTCGTTGATGGGCATGAATGGGGGTCAACGACGTGACCTGTTACTGCGTGTAGGTGTTTCGCGAGACTGTTTGCTTTTCGTAAATAATAAAAGACCCGGCCGATGCATTTCGCACCGAAGTGGAAAAATTAGGCATTTTTACCCGCTTTCGGAAGTGAACGAGTGCGTCATTTATTGAACATTGAAGTTTTTCTTAAAATTAAATAATTCCGAAAATCCCTAACCGCGCTACTCGATTGTTTTAGCCAAAGAACGTAGCTGTGTTTGTGCCGTCTTGCCCGCGCGCTTTATGCTTGGCTTAGCGGGCCTCGAAATGGATATCGGAGGCAGGCACCTCGCAACCCGCGTGTTTGTTTACATATATTATAGCTTTGAGACGTACTGTGTTCGGGATTTCTGAGATGATAACCTCGTAATTTCTCACATTTCTTAAGGTGCATGGAACATTTTACCAATTTAGTGGTGTCAGTTAGTCACGGATATGTCACAGTAGGTAGGCATACTAACCGTATATGTTTCACATACGTTCACTTATTTTGCACACAGGCGGTCGATCATTGTGCCAAATTGTGTGAAGATTTATTTTTATTGAGACGTTCCAAGCCGCCTGTGGTACAAGGATAGAGAGCATGGCGAGATTGAGAACTATGTAGCGTAACACATCGGTTTTGCTATCACAACCATGCTCTCTATCCTTGAGCCCTTTCATCAGTCTTGTACGTCAATGCACGTGCGCCAAGAGCCATAAACTCAACACAATTTCATCTCTGTTATTGTTTACGCTTGAATGCGTGATTGATCAGGGAGGGGTGCATGTAAGAGGGAGACATTTGCTTTGGGGTTCCGAAAAACACAATTCCACTTGACAATTTCATGGACCATTTCAATTGGAAGCTCTGCATAATGGACCCCCAACAAGCCCTTTGACTGACTAGTCAAGAAATTCAAAAGGTCTGTATATTGCTCTTAATTAGCCGCCGATAGTTCTTATTTAGAACAAAGTCTTCATTGTTATCTTCTAAAACTACAGACCATCCGCTGACCGCTGTGGAGACGTGCGCCGGGCCTCGAATTTGGCGCACGTCTCCACTGCGGACAGCGCTTCATACTTGAATATCCCCGCGGTCGCGTGCGCATATTATCCCGCGGAACTGCGCGTCTCATCCGCGCGCAGCGCTCGGGATCAACAGCAAAGCTGTGCCACGTAATCTTGTATCATGTCTCTCTGGTTGCTGTAACATTCGTGTGGTAGTGGCATGGCTGAATAACAGTGATTGTAATACGTGCCCATGGCTTCATATTTGATAAGAGTGGGGGAGATATGTGAAATAATTGTGGGTTTTGTGGTAAACGCACCAAAATTGATGTATATGATGTTAATTTTCAGTGATGGCCTCAGTGCAATTCAAAAATATGTATGAATTGTCCTATCGTCGTTAGTATTTAACAGAAAAAACACAATTATAGTGTATTTTTATATGTTTTCCGACAATCGGAAGCCAATGACGTCATTGATTTATTGAAAATGCATACATTTGAAGGTATGACATAGGTTAATACTAAACTCCAAGATGACCGCCATGCGATTCTATTAGTATAGCTATTAATTTGATTCTATCTTCGTGAGTATTTAGCAGAAGCACATGAATAAAGTGTCTTTTTATAGTCACGACTCACGAAGATAGGATAATTATTGGATATTTTGAATCGCACGGCGGCCATCTCGGATTGTTACGGCCGTCACGGAAAAATTCAGCTTGGCACTATATCTGAAATCACTTAGTACCCCATTAACGTCATATACAGCAATTTTGGTGCTTTTACCACAAAACTCACAATTCTTCTTGTTATTTACACATATCTGCTCCACTATAACTCGCGGCGTTGGAAACAAAGTTATGGGTTAACAATTGTTTTAATACTGAAACCGTATAATAACGGCAATGATAATTGTATGTATTCCATACTACGCCCAAAGATAAGTATGAACGGCAAACTATCTGGGAGGAAATTGCTTTTCATACTCTAGAGGTCTTATATTTCATTATTAATGTCGAGTAATGTCAGGTTTGACGAGGGTAGACGGAAATACCGTGATACAGTTTAACGATGACGCTGCGATTTCGTTGCACGGTGCACAGCGTGAGATGTTTGTAGCCACATGCAGCTGCGAACTGGCGGTTAATGTGATTCCACACCTTATAATGCAGATGCTCATGCTGACAATTCATTATTCGGCTGTTTTGCCTTCCCAATTTCTCACGACATATATGATTTCAATATTCCAACCTGGGGTCACGCCTACACCAGTGTATTGCGCGCGTGCGTGTGTGCGAGCGTGCCGATTTTTTGTAAACGTCGTGCCTGTGATAACGGACAGACGCCTGTGAGAGCTTCTATATAGTGAGAGTTTAGGTATGAAGTTCACTGAATTTCTGTAGGATGGCTGCTAAGGTGCTTGCATGCACGCAGGTATATCTGCTCAGGTATATAGTGTCATCTGCGCTGTATATATTATATATTCACATCGTGATGTCTACAGGCAAAGCTAAATTACTATTGGGAACTACGATGCTTTAGACGCATCCCAAACTTATACACTGAAAAAGGTTCGACTGCATAATAGCCGTTCTGGGCTACCCCATACCCACTAGCAGCTATATGCTTACCATAAATAAGGCCGCGCCCTATGTGTTTCGTCATTTTTTACTCGTAAATTTCCTGTTTATCATAAGCCCTCCTCTCCATCAGCATTAGTTAGTATGTTATGTAGGCTATTCCACTTGGGTGCATGATGTACCCCGCGTAGTTAGCAAATATATTAAGGGGTGGACACACTGGCCGCCGACCGGCTGAGCCGGCCGGCTCGACCGCATGAAAAATCGGCTAGTGTGTCCACCCCTTTAGCTATAATAATTAATGTACGCTACACCGACCTCGAGCTTATAGTATAGACGTTGTCTGAGAAAAATAGGACGTCATATTTGCCGCGTTCATTTGAGGCCGTGATGAGCGTGCGCTCACTATACTGTCATCTCCGCCAGTCTCAAAAATCACCGAGTAGAAGCAGTGTTGTAATTTCAATTACGGACTGCACATATGCACATAAGACTTGAAAAATTGTGCACACTACTTCTCTGCTTAAACTTTATGATAGTAAATCGCAACTCGTTTCCCTCCGTCGTCACTTACGGCCGCTTCGTCATTGAGTACTGAACCGCGTACTATTAGTACAGCTGCTAATGGTCACTTAAATCGTTGTTGCCCATTAAGACGTAGATTGTGAAGCCGTGGGCGCGTGTGCGCGTCAGCAGCCGTGGCGGAGAACGTCGGGGCGTGGTTGAGCAGAACTAAAGAGACAGTCGACATTTCGTCGACAGCTTCAACACGGTGATTCATTAAGAATGCGAGGCGAGCTGAAGCTGGGAGCTGGGAAGCTGCTGCTGTCCGCAGATCCTCTTCAGTCGGGCTTCTATCCACGGCTCGATGAGGCCATGCATAGGACAAAAAACACGCTGCGTCGGCATTTAATTGGAAGCACTATTGCTCGTGGAACTGCCAATTAAACGTCCACGCACGCCGCGCGCTTGTGTTTTTCTGTCGCTTTACTCGTTCGAGTAACACGTGTATGACACGGAGGTTCGGTCGTGTCACACAGAGTGCATGTGCCGCTGTTAATTTGGTGGACGTTGCGAAAGTTATATAGCTTTAATCTTCTGAAGTACATTTCATAACATGCCACTTTGTACATGCGAAAATGTACTTGGCCTAATCCATAGGCACAGTACTTTGCAAGTTCATTACCAGCCTCGGGGGGGCATCGATAAATATGATAACTTCATAGGATCTGCCTACTAGTTACCAAAGTTGCCAGGCGCTCCGACGGTACTGGCAAAGTCTGCACAGACTACGGTGACGTATACGGATAGTCTCCTTCGTGTTAGTTATGGTGCGAAATTAATTATGCTTAGAGGGTATTATAGGGGATAGAAACCGCGTTGCGCGTGCGCATGCGCATGTTCGCCCGCTAAGCTATATATAGAAGGCTGCATGCTCACCTGCGTTCAACCGGGCGGATGTAATTATAATTAATTACAGTGTGTCCGCTCACACGAAAACGTCCAATCTATTCCACCGAGATACGAACTAATTTTTCTCGTAATAAGCATAGGCCTTGCGCGCGTGGGATTAGGGGACATAATTGGGGGAGGGGTGCATTAACAGCCGCGCCTCGCCACTCACACAGTCACGCCGAGCTCTTGTCGCCATTACCGATATGCGATGCGTGCACGTTAGGCGTCTATATTCCCCAGGCGTACGTACGGGTTTTTACGTGCGGGAGTCTCGTACCCGCTTAGTCCGCCAGGTGGGCGAGGCAAGAAAGAGGGCTAGCTGCTGTTGAATGTGCACGCGATATATTGCCGTCTCCACGATGTTTTACACAAGCACAATGCCAGACGTTGGCGCGTTTCTACTCAATGCAGATGTAGATCTAGACGTAGATGTAGATGTAGATGTAGATGTAGATGTAGATGTAGATGTAGATGTAGATGTAGATGTAGATGTAGATGTAGATGCTCGTGTCTTGTATTGCACAAATATTTCCGGAGAGAGCTAGATAGTACGCGAGAGAGATCGAAGGGGACAAAGAAATACCCGTATATATATATATATATATATATATATATATATATAAGTCTGGATGTCTTGAGTCTATACTGTCGGTAGCAGTGCTCGATGCATTAAGTTGCACAGCGTAATAAATTGAGTCTGTAGATAAATTAAAGACATGACATCACTTCTAGCTGTTACTGCGAGTTTCACGCTTACGCGATCACCATACAGACTTTAATGAAGAATCTTAATTAATTCTTCATTAAAGTCTGTCTGATTGATCGCGTATAGCGTGAAACTCGGAGTAACAGCTAAAAGTGATGTCTTGTCTTTAATTTATCTACAGACTACAATTTATATATATATATATATATATATAGTGAGAGAAGGATAGAGCGATGGTGAACGAGTAATTACCTTATCGTTATGTGATGCATTATACGACGTTGCGAACCATTTCGCAGGTGGTACTCCCGTTTCCTTCTAATATATATATATATATATATATATATATATATTATATATATATATATATATCGCGGCGGGAAAATAGCTGCAGGTAGTTGGTTGGCGCTACTCATTATAGAATAATTATATAGAAACGTTTAAATGGCTTCTAGGTAATGGCCTGGGCGCTCTATGGTTACAAATGGCACGATATATATAGATGCCAATGGTTGTTTATGAACTCGTGTGTCGAGAGTGCTCAATACTACCACGAGTAGAGCAATATAGATAAAGTTATACGGCACGGTAGTAATTTTGACTCTGTTTATTGCATACAGAACTGCTTCGTGTGGAGCGATAGCTGTGCGTGTGCGTGTGAGTGTGAGTGGGTGTGTGTGTGCGTGTGTGCGTGTTGTGTGTGCGTGTGTGCGTGTGTGTGTGGTGTGTGTGTGTGTGTGTGTGTGTGTGTGTGTGTGTGTGTGTGTGTGTGTGTGTGTGTGTGTGTGTGTGTGTGTGTGTGTGTGTGTGTGAATGTGCGTGCGTGTGCGTGTGTGTGAGAGCGAGTAAATAAAACGCATACTTGCGCGCACGCATGCACACACTGGCATGCGCATACACGTACCCACGAATACCACATTATATGGCTATGATAGATATTTGATTGAAACCTGGATTATTGTAGGAACCATATACCCTTACGCTATACGAGTACACGCTGTATTATGCGCAGGACTGGAGCATGCAGTTGCCGCTAATGTAATGACTCTAGCGGTAGTTACTCAGACATTTTCCAGCGCCTATAGGTCTACAGGCACAGGTAAATTATTTTGTCCTGTGTCCTTTTCGCCAATCTCTAGGAAGGAGCTGGGGAGCGTACAGTTGGTCTGATCAATGTGACGTCATAGCTCGTGATAAGCTCGTGATAGATGCCGGTCAACGTTCTATGCGGCAATGTTCGACAAGGAAAAACATCAGAGGACGGTTGTTGAACCCGTCTGACAGTACTCAAACGTTTATTTCATCAAAATAACGTGCAGAGGTGCACATACGACTGTGTCAAACGAGACACTGTGACCACGAAGACAGGTGATCAGACATGCGGTGCATACCTGATCTCTTGTTCAGTCTGGCTGGTGCGGTAGGGACTGCCAGGTTTTCGACAGTCGGAGCGTCAGGTCAGCGTGCGGGTCGCAACTCATCGAGCTTGTCGTGGCCGTGCAGCTGTCGTGACTGCATGGACGTCGCTCAAGATCAGGGGCCCGTTGTCAGAAACAGAATTTAGTCTTAACATTAGTCTTAACACTAACATTTTCTTCGTCGACAGCACTTTGTTTCGTATTGTTATGAGGAAATCTGCTACGATTTTTCATTCAGGTTCAAGGCTAATGTTAAGACTAATTTTGTTTCTGACAACGGGCCCCCTATACGATACGCGCTACTTCTCACAACGAAGGCCAGAAAGCCTCATTCTTCTGCCTACCAAGTAGCCCTTATTTATCCTGCGTGGCACCACTTAAAATATTATTGCGCCTATTGGGCTGAACCGGGACGTAACCCTTTCATTACCGTGGTCAGCCTCTGCTCTCTTGTGTAGGTAGTTGCTAATTTTAATAATTCGCAATTGTTACTCTTTTAACAGTATTCATATATGGTTCTTAGTTTAGATTTTAGCAATATCCATATGAAAGAAATTCCAGGTTTACTGCTTTACATAATTTTTCACCCGTTAGGCCTATACATATATTATACGACTAGGGAAGCTAATACAAGATGGCCGCGCCCATGGCGGTATCAACAAAATACGCCTACATAATTATATGTGACAACGTGCCGAAAGCCTCTGAATCAATTCGACAGTAAATAGCTATAAACCGATTTCAGTACAATATATGAAATAATAAGCTCAAGATTATATACATTTGTGTTTTATTTATGCCAAAATTAGAAAAAATCGGTAAATACGTAAGAAAATACGTGTTATATAACCTTCTTTGAAAATATTTACTCCTGATATCTATCTATCTATGTATGTATGTATGTATGTATCTATCTATCTATCTATCTATCTATCTATCTATCTATCTATCTATCTATCTATCTATCTATCTATCTATCTATCTATAGCACCATACACCCACTCACCAATCGCTCAGCTACACACATAAACCCAGCCCCCTCACGCAGCCGGCTGCTTAGCGCACATTACC
>NW_014577342.1:94148-111783 GCF_000485595.1 Priapulus caudatus
ACCACTCTTTCCCTTCCTTTCCTCAATCCTTCTCCTCCTCCTCTTCCATCCTCTCCACCACACCTTTCCTCCTCCTATCCACTCCTCCTCCTCTCCTACCCCCTGACTCCAGCCGCGGGATCGAGTTACGGCGGCCGCTCACGCTACAAATTCGCGCGCCCTTAACATTCCCTCGCGACTGCGTCGGGCCTACCGTCCGTCGTCCGTGACGTGACAAACTGTTAACCGTAGTCTGCACAGTGTGACGTATGACAGTTGCAACAGAACAAACACGTGCCACGTCGATACGTCTGGGCGCGTAGTACCAGGCCGTAACTGTGCTACCGGCGAACACGCGGCATATATCACTGTCTGTGCATGGAACATGTGACAGCCGCCCTTGGAAGAAAAGTCTTGTGCCGCTGTTGACATTCGCTGCATTGTCAGCGATAGGCGTTCTTGGCCGAGGCGAACAGCGTGTCATTGAACTTCGCCGAATTTTCGCGACTGTGACGTTGCCACGATCGCGTCGATAAGACATGTCTCATCGCATTCACGCTAAATACTATATAATATTAGATGGCGTGGTAGCGTGTGAGCGCTGCGGAGTGTTTCAATGAAACGACACTACCCCCGCCCGTTCATTCCGCATCCGTTAATCGGCCCTGTCATCGGTGTTTTTCTCACATTATAGCGGATAGCAGTATACGGTGATTTGTGTGTGTAACGCGGGATAACAAAACTAAACCGGCACGTTGTCTGTGAGCGCGCATATGCTCAACGGGGTGATATCTATGTCAGCAAGCGATGCATGCCTGTAATTAAAAGCCATCAACGTAACTTCAATTAAGCGCGCATATACTCGGCGAATAACGTATAACTTTCTGACGGCGGCTCGTTGGCGGTGCATTATGATGAGAAAATGCGGAATATCGGTCGTAGACACACATGTACAGGCTACCAGGGGTTAATATGACAATTTATTGCCATTATTAACCCGCTGATACATACATAAAATCATGTATATATATATATATTATATATTATTATATATATGGAAATGCCTGTTGCTGGTATGCCGCTGCTTGGCCCAGAGAGACTAATGTGTGCTGTCAAGATACGTCAGCTAGCTGTAAGTAATTTAATGTTGACGTAATCCGAGTAACGCGCCATAATTGTATGAAGGGCTAATAATAAATATACACATAATGTACTCGAAGAAATCTGCATTATGATTAGATTGTGATGTGTGGAAGAAGTGCATGTTGTGTGTGTGTGCACGCCGTGTCGCGTAATGCGTATGCGTGCGTTGTTATGCGGGCTCAGATCGGTATATATACATCAGTCCTCTTACCCAGAGCTAGCGCGCGACACAATTGTCACAACGCGTTGTTGCTGGTATGGCGAAGTGTTACTGCGTGCGTATTATAGCATATAGTATATATACGATAATGCATCTGAACAATATCTTCTGTATAAGAATCCTACTGGAAAATGCTTTGCTACAAACATAGGCGTTGTAGTATTGCCACGGTTCGCAAGAATTCTATTTGTAGGAGTTAGTTTTTTGAGTAGCGCCAGAGAATTTCCCAACAGTGAATGTACGGTGCAATCGTACATACAAGATGTTACAAAGTTAGAGAGAAATCAAAGAGTAGTTTCGGCATAAGCCTCGAATCGAACCGACTGCAGATCGGGGTGAGGTGTGCTGCGTTTGTTGCGTATATTTGAACATCAGTCTTAGCTCGGTGTTAAAAGTCAAGGCATCTCTATATCGGATCAAGTGATAAGGAAGCATCATGGTGGAGACTCATTTTTCGCATGAAGCGTCAATCTTGCAAGCGACTACGGCCATTGCGCTACGAACTAAACAATTGATCCTTCTCGAAGCCGTAGCAGGTGTCTGGCCTGCAAGCATTGCAAACCGCGATTGTGCCAACAAGAATCGTGAATTATTGCCGATCTTCCCTCTCTAGACGCTGAACAGCGAAGGGAGTTGGATATCGGTGGTTATTGCGGTGGTTATAGGCAGAGGAAGAAAATGTCAGTGTGCTGATAGCGGCGCTAATAAACGATCTTCTACGAATCTGTTTACTGTCAATGTTCGCTTTAGTTAGTTTCGTACGCACTTGCCTGCGAGGATTCGCCGCTGCGATTTATTTTTTCAACTGTTAGTAGTAAGAGATCGATAGGCGTATTTAGTTGACACCGTCCTCCGCGTTCGGTCGGCTGAATGTAAGCCTAGAGTTATGGCTAGGGTTAGGTTAGGGTTAGAGTGAGCGGTTAGGGTTAGGTTAGAGTTAGGGTTGGGTTAGGGTTAGAGTTTAGGATTGAGGGGTAGTGTTAAGTTTTTAGAGTTAGGCGTAGTTTCATTGTTAGGGTTAAGTATAGGGTCTGGGCTAGGGTTAGGATTAGGCGTAGTGTGGTTTAGAGTTAGGGGTAATTCATTGTTAGGGTTGGGTTAGGCTTAGTAGTTAGGATTAGGTAGTGTTAGTTTATAGTTGGGGTAGTGTCATTGTTAGGGTTGGTTTAGGCTTAGTGTTAGTGGTTAGGGTTCGGCTTTAGTGTTCAGTGTTAGGGTTAGGGTTAGGTTAGGGTTAGTGTAAAAGTTAAGTTTATTGGTCAGGTTTAGGATAATGTTTAAAAGTTGACCGTGTATGTTAGGGTTATATTGATGATGACAGATTATAATGTCGCAGTATTCCAATCATGCTAGGAAGAAGAATTGACTGGTTCACTGCGTCGCTCGGCTTCACCACATGTGCGTCAGTAAATATCTCAACAGAATAGGCCGCTCGGCCTTGCAGCAGCTACTCGACAGACCCGCTGTAAGAATTTGTCCTGCGCGTTTATTCTTTTGCTTTTCTAAAGTTTCTTTAATAAAGTTTATTTTTCTTCACCCGTGACGAGCCAGAAGATTCATATCAATTAATATGAAGAGCGTAGCCGCGTTAGGAGTCGTTCGGCTCTTTGAGTCACGATTGGCAAAGGACTCATCCCGTCGCGTGTTTATCGATAAAGCTGAAGCTTGCGAACATTTATTATTTGCTCCCTGTCGTTAAATTCTCCAGCGGCGCATTAATGAAGAGGTGTATTGTATTATCGTTGGCGGGTGGTCTGTACAGTTAGAGCGGTCGCACACACTTCTTTCTACCATCTAGGAACATTGCGTTGTTCTACTGGTATGCTAAAATTCGATGCGCAAGTAATCGGCGCGCAGGAAACTCATTTTCACAATATTGATCTACACGCTTTCTGCTATATATCAATCGCTGCCTAGTCCTCGTCTATATGTCGCTGACGGACGTTGCGGAGGGCGCGCTGGCTTTAATCATAACTACCGATTAATAGTCGAAACCCGCTTGGACTTGCGCGTGGTTACTGTTAATAGCAGCGTAAGAAAGAAGAAATAATTTACGATTAAACGTCAAGAACTCTGATATGACTGGCTGGCTTTAATGGCAGCGTAAAAGAAGGGCATAATTTAGCGATTAAACGTCAAGAACTCTGATTAGATGCGAGCTCTAGTGAATTCGGCGAACGCGTTATTTAAGTTACAGGCCCATGTAATGGCTAAATACCCATCGCAAATGTAATTTACTTAGGGCCATGTGTATTTCTTTGGCGAGTCTAAATAATATGTTAGGCATAACTATAGATATAAGCTGTTCAAGGTAACTGCATAATGTCCGCAAAATCGGCGGCATCATCAAATGAAAAGAAATGTACACATTCAATACGTTCGTGTTATCCGATTTCATTATCGACATTAATCAATCTGTGAGACATAGAAGGTCTCGCACGGCCAGTGATGCATTGTTGATGCCTGTTTACTTACTCTACTTCTATAGTAATGCCTACGGGATACATGGTGTATGCAGGGGTGCGTCGTGAGCTCGTACGCCCCCCAAATTTTAAAGCGTCCACATTTTCCAGACATTTTTTTCAGCGACCTTTTTACAATGAACATAAATGAAAAGAGTCCAGGTACCAGGCAATGAGTCCAAGACATTGCCAATTGCGTGACGTAAATCTATCCATATTCCAGGCAATTCTGAAACCTGAGCTTTTTTTAAAAAAATTTTGTTCAGAAAAGAGAGACAAAGACTGACCAAGACAAAGACAAGACATGATCAAGACAAAAAGTTCAAAAAACTGTTTTCAACTGAGTCAGAAAAACTTTCTTGTTAAATTATAAATTTTTTTTTTAAACAATTTTTTGTTTTAATTAAATTGTCAGGGCATGTACAGGGGTCCAGGGGGTCCGGACCCCCTCTCGCGCAGAAAACGCATTAAGGAGCGTCTAATTTCAAAATTTTCGGGGGAGGGCCCCCAGACCCCCCTTCGCGTTGCTCCAAGTTCGTTACGGTAGACCCCCCCTGGTTACAAATCCTGTACACGCCCCTGAGTGTATTGACATGTAATCACATCTTGCTTATTTAATTTGTGAAAGGTCCAACAAATTATGATTACGACCCACCAGAAAATGAATCCTGGATATCACCCTGATATTATTGGATTATGGCCCTCAATACAATACAATAATGATATACATAACTCCGTGTTATGTTCATGTTATGTATGGTATTTACGTTACGTTACTTACGTTAAACGTTATGCTACGCTATGCTATGCCTATGCTATCATTAATATGCTACGCCTCAGTTACGTTACGCTTACGTCTACTGTTACGTTACGTTACTTATATGTTTATGTACATGTCATTGTCAGTCATGTCATTCATTGTCATGTCATGTCATTCCATGTTATTTATGTTATGTTATTATGTTATGTTATGTATGTTACTGTTGTGTCTGTATAGCAGGCATGGGGGGCCCGTGAGTTAAACATAGACATAAACGAGAGGTTCAGACGCACTTGAGCATGGCTCCGTTTACTAAAAACATTTTAACACCTGTAAGTATGATTTTCCGCGTATGTATGACCTTGGTTTGGTAATTCATTATCTATTTATTTAAAACGCGCGTTTCATTATACCGCACGACCATGTGCGTATTTGACACAAATAGAACGTGCCATGCGTGGATCACTAGGTGTGACATTTATTTGTCCCATCTGATAATTTTTGCCAAATCTGAGATCCGTATTCAAAATAAATAAATATACGTCATGAGCAGGTGAAAATATTATTGGAATAGGAATCCTTTTCCTCAGCTCGCACGTATATGCATAAGAAAGCTTCACATATTTGCAGACGCTCTGATTCGTTCTCCGTGTAATGAAGTTATTATTGCACGCGTGGGCCAATTACCCAGCATTCATTGGCATTTTTTATTACACGCCTTGCGTCGTATTGGAGATCATTGTTAAACGGCAGACGCGCGAATGCGATAAGATTGTCCAAGCGTCCGGAACCCCTTGGAACGAAATGCGGGTCATGCCTAGTCGGGTGTCCATAACAAATGTCGTGTAACAAGGACGGCGCCAGGCCTTCAACGCTAATCAGTTCAGTCTTGCTTCAGAACAACAGCGATGCGATTTCTTACATCTTTTCTTCGCGCCCGATGAGACGCTCGGAATACGTTGTTGTATTTAGTTCGTTCTTGGAATATCGCTAGAGCTTCGTCTCCTTTTGTTGAATATTTGTTCCTACAGTTAGTTCTACAGCGTGTTTTTAGTTCACAACAACACAGCGGTCTTAGAGTGCTGTTGTGCATTGTCACTTAATTTTGCCCTATGCCTATGTGACGGACAGATGAAGAACCAGGCCGTAGAGAGAGACTTGTACCAGTATGTGTCTTCACCCAGGCTTTTTTTAACAGCGTATATAAAGATTGTACATTTGTTTACTTATTGACTTACCTAATTTAATTATTTACTCACTCACTCACTCACTCACTCACTCCACTCACTCACCTCACTCACTCACTCACTCATCCTCACTCACTCACTCACTCACTCACTCACTCACTCACTCACTCGCTCACTCACACACATACACCCACTCACTCGCTCACTCACACACATACACCCACTCACGCACCTGCTTACGCACTTACCTGCTTGTAGGCGCGCTCTACCCGCATGAGGAAGTCATCTAATCCCAATGACAGATTTAACGAGCTCGAGAAGCGTTGCGGCGGCTAGGATATCACACGACTTCACGTTCACAAACATCACAGTGAACATTATAACGACGCACCCATTAAAGACGCGTTCCCGTTAATGACACGATAATTAAATGTTACGTTTCCATCCGACATCTCCCGCAATGCGATATGAAGCTGTTATGCGCACCTAAAACACTTGCGAATTGCCAGAATGACACTCGGTAATGCATGCGGTGTGAGGCGCAAGTATACAGTGCGTGCACCGATCTCAGCTTTATGTACCGATCTCAACGCTGGCCGTTATGTCCAATCACACTAACTGTCCGCTTGCATGGCTCTCGAGCGACCTCGAGACGGATTACGTGTCCCTGGCTTGGTTTTCGAACAACAATCGCTCGAAAATCGGCAGAAGCACGATAAGCCGCGCAATAGCGCGATGCCACACTACTTGTGTATATAACTCGAGAGGCGAATCTGTGAAAGGTAGGAAGCTAACCTAGCCACGTGGCGGCGAGAACGCGTGATCACGCCACGCGGGGCGGAAGCAAAGAAGCGGCGACAACGCGTGCATCACGCCACGCGGGGCGGAAGCAAGACAAACGCGAGAAACGCTGATCACGCACGCGGGGGGGCGGGCGGGGCGGCGGGGGCCGGGGAGGCGGGGGCGCCGCGGGGCGCGGCGGCGCGGGGGGCGCGCGGCGGAAGCAAAGACAGGCGGCGAGAACGCGTGATCACGCACGCGGGGGCGGAAGCAAAACAGCGGCGAGAAACGCGTGATCACGCACGCGGGCGGAAGCAAAGGACATGACGGCGAGAAGCGTGATCACGCACGCGGCGGAAGCAAAGACACGCCGAAACGCGTGATCACGCACGCGGGGGCGGAAGCAAAGACAGGCGGCGAGAACGCGTGATCACGCACGCGGGGGCGGAAGCAAAGACAGGCGCGCGAGAACGCGTATCACGCACCAGCGGGGCGGAAACCAAAACGACGGCCGAAACGCGTAGATCACCGCACGCGGGGCGGAAGCAAAGACAGGCGGCGGAACTTGCGTGACAGGCAACGCATCATCGTAGTCAACTCGAGTAATTATCTGCAATTAGAAAAGAGTAAGAGGAGTAATGAGGCTGCTCATCGTCAAGGTGACGTCATCGTGACGACCATGACACACCGGGAGCTGAGAGAGAGAGTGCTACCGTAACGTGAAGGTGACGAGTCCTAAGGGCCCAGGGATCGGCGGTTGATGATCAAGTAGATACATGTATTATGTTTATTGTTGTCTGAATATAACTCTTGATACTTTATATACTTAGTATAATATATATATTATATAATATATATATATATATAGAGAGAGAGAGAGAGATGAGAGAGAGAAGATACATAAAGACATAGATGATAGATAATAGATCAGATAGAGGATAGATAGATAGACAGACAGACGCGACGGACGGACGGACGACGGACGACGGACGCCGACGCGCGGATAGATAGATAATGATAGATTACGATAAGATAGATAGATAGATAGAATAGATAATAGATAGATAGATAGATAATAATAGATAGATAGATAGATAGATAGATTAGATACATAGATAATAGATATGAGTGAGTGAGTGAGTGAGTGAGTGAGTGAGTGAGTGAGTGAGTGAGTGAGTGAGTGAGTGAGTGAGTGAGTGAGTGAGTGAGTAATAATTAATTAATTAGGTAAGTAAATAAGTAAACAAATGTACAATCTTTATATAACGCTGTTAAAAAAAAAGCTGGGTGAAGACACAATATGGTACAAGTCTATCTTCTACGGCCTGTTCTACTATCTGTCCGTCACATAGCAATAGCAAAATTAAGTGACAAATGCACAACAGCACTCTAAGACCGCTGTGTTGTTGTGAAGACTAAAACGACCTGTACGAACTAACTGTACGGAAACAATATTCAACAAAAGGAGACGAAGCTCTAGCGATATTCAAGGAACGAGACTACATACAACAACGTTATTCCGACGTCTCATAGGGCCGCGAAGAAAGATGTAAGAAATCCGCATCGCTGTTGTCTCTGAACAAGACTGAACTGTTACGCGTTTGAAGGCCTGCGCCGTCCTTGTTACACCGAACATTTGTTATGAACACCCACTAGGCATGACCCAGCAGTTTCCGTTCCAAGTCGACGCTTGACATCTTATCGCATTCGCGGCGTCTGCCGGTTTACAATGAATCTGCCAATACGACGCTACGGCGTGATAATAAAAAAATGACCCCAATGAATGCTGGTAACTGGCCCGACGCGTGCAATAATAACTTCATTCACACGCGAGAACGAATCAGAGCTTTTGGCAATATGTGAAGCTTTCTTATGCATATACGTGCCGAGCTGAGGAAAAGGATTTCACTATTTCCAATAATATTTTCACCTGCTCGTCATGAGCAGGTAAAAATATTATTGGAAATAATATTGTGTGAATATTAATATTGTGTGAAAAATAATCTTGTAAAAATACAAGTTGTATATTATATTTATTTTGATACGGAATCTCAGGATTTGGCAAAAATTATCAAATGGGACAAATAAATGTCACACCTAGTGATCCACGCATGCGCACGTTCTATTTGTGTCAAATACGCACATGGTCGTGCGGGTATAATGAACCCGTTTTAAATAAATAGGATAATGAATTACCAAGCCCAAGCGTCATACCTACGCGGAAAATCATACTTACAGCGTGTGTAATGTTTTAGTAAACGGAGCCATGCCGCAAGTGCGTCTGAACACTCTCGTTATGTTATGTTATATCACCCCCCCCCCATCCTGCTATACCAGAACACAACATAACATAACATAACATAACATAACATAACATAACATAACATAACATGACATGACATGACATGACATGACATGACATGACATGACATGACATGACATGACATGACATGACATGACATGACATAACATATAACGTAACGTAACGTAACGTAACGTAACGTAACGTAACTGAGCGTAGCATATTATAGCATAGCATAGCATAGCATAGCGTAGCATAACGTAACGTAACGTAACGTAACATAACATAACATAACATAACATAACACGGAGTTATGTTATATATTGTATTGATATTGAGGGCAATAATCCAATAATATCCGTAGGCATACTATAGAAGTAGAGTAAGTAAACAGGCATCACAATGATCACTGGCCGTGCGACGACCTTCAATGTTCTCACAGGTTGATCTAATGTCGATAATGAATCGATAACATCGAACGTATGATGTGTACATTTCTTTTCATTTGATTGATGACGCCGATTTTGCGGGACATTTCAGTTACCTTGAACAGCTTTATATCTATAGTTATGCTAACATATTAATTTCAGACTCGCAAAGAAATACACATGGCCAGTAATTACCTTTGCGATGGGTATTTATCATTACATTGGCCTGTAATTAAAATAACGGTTCCGGAATTCACTAGAGCCTGCCATCTATCAGAGTTCTTGACGTTTAATCGTAAATTATTGCTTCTTTTTACGCTGCTATTAAAGCCAGCCATCTATCAGAGTTCTTGACGTTTAATCGTAAATTATTGCTTCTTTTTACGCTGCTATTAACAGATAAACCACGCGCAAGTCAAGCGGTTTCGATATTAATCGCGTAGTTTATGATTAAAGCCAGGGCCCTCGCACGTGTCAGCGAAAATATAGGACGAGCACGGCCTGATTGATATATAGCAGAAAAGCGTGTAGATCATATTGTGAAAATGAGTTTACATGCGCGCGCCGATTACTTGGCCATCGATTTTAGCATAAACACGTAGAAGCAACGCCAAGTTCCTAGAGGTAGAAAGAAGTGTGTGCGACCGCTCTACTGTACAGACCACCCGCCAACGATAACTACAATACACCGTCTTCATTAATGTGCGCTGAGAATCTTAACGACAGGGAGAAATAATAAATGTTGAAGTTCAGCTTTATCGATAAACGGCGACGGATCGAGTCCTTGCAATCGTGACTCAAATGCGAAACGAACCTCCTAACGCGGCTACGCTCTTCATATTAATGATAGAATCTTCTGGTCGTCACCGGTGAGAAAAATAAACTTTATTAAGAAACTTTAGAAAGCAAAAGAATAAACGCGCAGGACAAATTCTATACAGGCGGGTTGTCGAGTACTGTGCGAAGGGCGGCTATTCTGTTGAGATATTAACCTGACGCACATGTAGGGAAGCCGAGCGACGCAGTGAACCAGTCCAATTCTTCTTCCTAGCATGATTGGAATACTGGACATTATTAATCTGTCATCATCAATATAACCCTAACCATAACGTCAACTTTAAACATTATCCTAAACCTGACCAATAAACTTAACTTTTACACTAACCCTAACCTAACCCTAACCCTAACACTAACACTAACCCGAACCCTAACACTAACACTAACCCTAACCCAACCCTAACAATGACACTACCCCCAACTATAAAACTAACACTACCCTAATCCTAACTACTAACCCTAACCCTAAGCCCTAACAATGACATTACCCCCTAACTCTAAAACCAACACTACCCCTAATCCTAACCCTACCCCAACCCTAACCTTAACCCTAACAATGACACTACCCCTAACTCTAAAAACTAACACGTACCCCTAATCCTACTCTAACCCTAACCCTAACCCTAACTCTAACCCTAAACCCTAACCCTAACTCTAACCCTAACCCTAACCCTAGCCATAACTCTAGCCTTACATCAGCGACGCAACGGCGGAGGACGGTGTCAACATAAATACGCCTATCGATCTCTTTACTACTAACAGTTGGAAAAAATAAATTCGCAGCGCGAATCCTCGCAGGCAATGCGTACGAAACTAACTAAAGCGACATTACCAGTAACAGATTCGTAGAAGTCGCTTTTATTAGCGCCGCTACTCAAGCACACTGAATTTTCTTCCTTCTGCCTATAACCCACCGCAATAACCACCGATATCCAACCTCCCTTTCGCTGTTCAGCGTCTAGAGAGGAAGATGGCAATAATCACGATCTCTTGTTGGCGCACATCGCGGTTTGCATGCTTGCAGGCCAGACAACCTGCTACGGCTTCGAGAAGGATCAATGTTAGTTTCGTAGCGCAATGGCCGTAGATCGCTTTGCAAGATTGACGCTTCATGCGATGAGTCTCCACCATGATGTTCTTATCACTTGATCCGATATAGGAGATGGCCTTGACTTTTACACGAGCTAAGAATGATGTTCAAATATTACGCAACAACGCAGCATCCACCTCACCCCGATCTGCAGTCGTTCGATATCGAGGCTTATGCGAAAACTACTCTTGATTTCTCTCTCAACTTTGTAACATCTTGTATGTACCGATTGCACCACATTCATGTTGGGAAATTCTTCTGGCGCTACTCAAAACTAACTCCTACAATAGAATTCTTGGAACCTGAATCTACAACGCCATGTTTTGTACAAACATTTTCCAGTAGGATTCTATACAGAAGATATTGTTCAGATGCATATCTGTATATACTATATGCCTATATACGCACGCAGACACTTCCCCATACCAGCAACAACGCGTGTGGTGACAATTGTGTCGGCCGCTAGCTCTGGGTAAGAGACTGATGTATATATACCTCTATCTACCCGCATACACGCACGCATACACGCATTCACGCACACGCGTGCACACACACACACATGCACTCTCTCGCACACACACAATCTAATCAATGCAGATTTCTTCGAGTACATTATGATGTATAATTTATTATTAGCCCTCTAATGCCAATTATGGCGCGTTACTCGGATTACGTCACATTAAATTACCTTACAGTACCTGACAGTATCTTGACAGCACACCCATATCTCTCTGCTCGGCGCAGCGGCATACAGCACAGGCATTTCCACTATATAATATATATATATATATATATATATATATACATATATTTATGTATGTATCAGGGGTTAATAATGGCAAATAATTGTCATTATTAACCCCTGGTAGGTGTACATGTGTGTCACGACCGATATTCCCATTTCTTCATCATAATGCACCGCAACGAGCCGCGTCAGAAAGTATAGTTATCGCCGAGTATATGCGCGTTAATTGAAGTTACGTTGATGGTTTTAATTACAGGGATGCATCGCTGTGCTCGACATACATGCACCCACGTGAAGCATGCGCGCTCACAGAACGTGCGGTTAGTTTTGTTACTCCCCGTTACACACAAATCACCGTATACTGCTATCCGTATAATGTGACAAAAACACGATGACAGGGCGTTAACGGGAGCGGAATGAACGGGCGGGGTAGTGTCGTTTCTTGAAACACTCCCGCAGGCTCAACACGCTACCACGCCATCTATTATATATATATTTAGCGTGAATGCGATGAGACATGTCTTTCGACGCGATCGTGGCAACGTCACAGTCGGCGAAAATTCGGCGAAGTTCCAATGACAACGTGTTCGCTCGGCAAACGTATCGTGACAATGCCGCGAATGTCAACCGAGCGGCACAAGACTTTTCTTCCAAGTGCGGCTGTCACATGTCATGCACAGACAGTGATATTAGCCGCGTGTTCGCCGGTAGCACAGTACGCTGGGTCTACCGCCGGCAGACGTATCGACGTGGCGCGTGTTTGTTCTGTCAACTGTCATACTGTCACACTGTCGCACTACGGTTAACAGTTTGTCACGTGACGCGACGACGGACGGTAGGCGACGAGTCGCGGGAATGTTAGGGCGGCGAATGTGTAGGTGAGCGGCGCCGTAACTCGATCCCGCGGCTGTAGTCAGGGGGGTAGGAGGAGGAGGAGGAGGAGGAGGAGGGGGATGAGGAGGTGGTGGTGGAGGAGGATGGAGGAGGAGGAGGAGAAGGATGAGGAAGAGGAAGAGGAGGAGGAGGAGGAGGAGGAGGAGAAAGAAGAGGATGAGGAGGAGGAAGAAGAGGTGGTGGTGGACGAGGAGGAGGAGGAGGAGGTGGTGGAGGAGAAGGAAGAGGAGGAGGAGGAAGTGGTGGAGAGGAGGAAGAGGAGAAGGAAGAAGAAGGAGGAAGAGAAGAGGCAGGAGGAGGAGGCAGGGGAGGAGAGAGGAGGACCGGACAGGAGGAGGGAGAACTGCATCGGTGGAGGAGGAAGAGGTGCAGGAGAGAGCGTAGGAAAGGAGGTGAGAGGGAAAGAGGCTGGATGGGAAAGAGGGTGGAGCGGGAAAGAGGTGGAGGAGGAAAAGTGGAGGCTGGAGAGGAGGAAGAGGTTGAGGAGAGAGAGGAGGAAGGAAGGTGGAGAGGAAAGGAGGGAAGTAGTCGGCGACTGAAGGAAGAGGGCGAGGAGGAAGAGGAGGAAAGAGAGAAGAGAAAGAGGAAGAGAGAGGAAGAGAAGAGGAAGAGCAGAGGCGAGAGGAGACAAGAGCAATGAGAGGCAAGATGCAACAAGAGCAACGAGCAAGAGCAGAAGAGCAAAGAGCAAGAGCCAAGAGAGGCAAGAGCAAGAAGCAAGAGCAAGAGCCAAGAGCAAAGAGCAAGAGCAAGAGCAACGCAGCAGAGCAAGAAGCAAGAAGCAAGAGCAGAGCTATTAGAGCAAGAGCAAAGCTAAGGAGGCAAGCAGAGGCAAGAGCAAGAGCAAGAGCAAGATGCAAGAGCAAGAGCTAAGAGCAAGAGGCAAGAAGCAACGAGCCAAGAGCAAGAGCAAGCGAGCAAGAGAGCAAAGAGCAAAGAGCAAGAGCCAAGAGCAAGAGCTAAGAGCAAGAGCAAGAGCGAAAGAGCAAGAGCAAGAGCAAGAGCAAGAGCAAGAGCAGGCAAGAGCAGACAAGACAAGAGCAAGAGCAAGAGCAAGAGCAAGAGCCAAGAGCAAGAGCAAGAGCAAGGAGAGCAAGAGCAAGAGCAAAGAGAGGGCAAGAGCGCGCAAGAGCAAGAGCAAGAGCAAAGCCAAGAGCAAGAGCGAGAGCAAGCAGAACGATGCAGAGCCAGAGCAAAGAGCAAGAGCACGAGAGCAAGAAGCAAAAGCAAGAGCAAGCAAGAGCAAGAGCAAGAGCAAGAGCAAAAGCAAGACAAGAGAAAGAGGAGGAGGAGGAGGAGGAGAAGAAGGAGGAAGAAGAAGAAGAGGAAGAAGAAAAAGAAGAAAAAAAAAGATGATGCATGAGGAGGAGGAGGGAGAAGAAAGAATGAGAGCGAGAAGGGGGAGAAGAAGCATGAGAGGAGGAAAGAGTGGATAAGAAGAAGAAGAAGAAGGAGGGAAGGGGGAGGAGGAGGGAATAAGCACGCGGCGTGGAGTGAAGGAGTGGTAATACGGACGAGGAGCAGGAGCGGAGAAGCGGCAGTAAGAAAAAGTAGGAAGAAAATGTTTAGAATGGAAGTGGGCGGAGGAAGATGAGGAGGATAAGGAGGGAGAAATCAAAATGACTGTAGGAACAGCGCCCGGCTTAAGTAAGGGCGTGTGGAAGGAGCGACGAGAGCGAAAAAGATGGAGGAGGAGGCGAAGCAGGAGAGAACGAAGCACCGGCTCGAGTAAGGCGATACAGAACGGAGACAGGAGGAATTGAGAGAAATGAGAGAGGAATGAGTAGTACTCGAGACGGCTGGAGATGATTATGAATGGTGGTGGCAACAGAAATGAGGAGAAGGAGGTGAGGCGGCGAGAGGGAGGAAAAGGAAGCACTGGCAGAAGTGATGGTATAGAAGAAATAAAGAGCATAGAGGAGGAGGAGGAGGAGGAGGAGGAGGAGGCAGAGGAGGCGGACGAGAGAAAGAGAAGAAGGCTGGGCATAGAGTGAGATCGGTATAGGAAGAATATAGAGCCCCATGGAGGAGGGAAGAGGGAGGCGGAGGAGTAGGGCGGGAGAGGAGGGAGAAGGAAGCATCTGGCAGAAGTGAGTGTATAAAAGAATATAGGAGCATAGGGAGGAGGAGAGGAGGAGGGAGGGGAAGGCTAGGCAGAGAGGAGGAGGCGAGAAGCGGGCGGGAGGACAAGGAGGAGAAGGAAGCACTGGGCAGAAGATGAGGGTGGTATAGAAGAATAGAAGAGGCTGAGGAGGAAGAGGATTGGAGGAGGAGGAGGAGAAGGAGAGGAAGAGGAGGAGGAGGAGTGAGGAGGGGAGGGCGGGCGAGGAGAAGAATGAAGCACGTGGCAGAGAGTAAGTGTATAGAAGAATAAAGAGCATGAGGGCAGGAGGAGGAGGAGGGGGGAGGAAAGGGAGAAGAAGAGAAGGAAGCAGCTGGCAGAATTGAGTGGTATAGAAGAATAAAGAGCATGGGGAGGAAGGAGCAGGGAAGGAGGGGAGGGCGGGAGAGGAGAAGAAGAAAGCACTGGCATAAGTGAGTGGTATAGAAAATAAGAGCATGAGAAGGAGGAGGAGGAGAAGGAGAAGGGGAGGGGAGGAAGAGGAGGAGGAGAAGGAGGAGGGAGGGGGAGGGAAGAGGAGGAGAAGAAAGCACCAGGCTAGAAGTGAGTGGTATAAGGAAAAATAACGAGCATGAGGTGAGCGGAGAGGGGCCGCGTTGGAACCGAAGGAGGAGGAGAGAATAAGTAGTAATTCGGCAGCCGGTTGGAGTAACGAAGTGGAAGAGGCGGCAGAGGTAGAAAGAGGGAAGGTCGGAGGAGGTGGAGAGGAAATGATGAGGGGAAAAGTAAAACGAGGGGAAGAGAGGTAGAGGGGCAGAGAGGAACGAAAATGATGGAGGGCAGTAGGAGGCGGAGGAGGCCGACTCAACACCGGAGAAGCTACACACGCGTCGCTGTCTATTGTTTGTAAGCTGGCACGATTGGGCGGGGTTCGTTTGATTGCCTTGCATCGTAGGCGCTGATATCAACACTATACAAACTGCTTATAAGCTGTGTTCTGAACAAACGCGCACAAACCCTAAATGATAATTTAGGCTGCCGGGCAGCGGTGGCATATGAACTGTAGCACATATATCATAAATTGAAGTTAGTTCATACAACAACTGAGCACATCATACTGTACTGACATCCATCCCGAAGAATTGGGAGTGGAACCTGCCGTTATTGCAATCCGCGACATGAGGCCATGTGATACGGTAAGCAATAGCCGGCGTCTAGTAACACGGTAGTTAATGAATAGTGCTAAATGGGACCACCTGTGATTTCGGCTTACTCTACGTAACAACGTGATTCAACGCGATGGCAGCTGAATGGCGCGTGGTACTACCGTCTAAAATCTAAAGATTCTTCCTCCGCGGCGGAAAAATATTGCAGCCATTAGCACGCGGCAGTCATATCGCGGGGAAAGCGTGCGTAAGTATGTCAGCCTATATGGGCGTAGGCTGCAGCCGTCGGTGGGAGATATCCTGGTCAGCAGGATCGACGCCAAGGGCCGTATCGACGCTGTGCTGGGGCAGGGCTGCAAGGGACCATGAGTTATCCTTCGTAGATGCCGATAGTACAGGAAGGACCTACGAGTCAGCTAACATATTCACGAGAAAAACAATGGATTGATGCCCGTACTAAATATATGTAACAGGCCACGTGGAAATAGCTGTCGGTCTGGATAACCCACAGGGTCTGGTCAGCAAACTCACATAGCCACAGCACGGTATTTACGTTTTCTCGTTTGCGTCGTTGCGCGACAGGGAAGTCGCTTCGATAGCTCGAACTTCCCACACCTATTTATTTATTTTATCGCAAAATCGCAGAGAGTCAGAAAGGCGATTACATAAATTCGCGAGATGTCGTATTTGTTCGCAATCGCGGTGGATTCGCGTCGGCTGATCGCAGTATTTCTAGTGCGGCGACTAGATAGATTTGGCGTATGCTGCCTCGGCTCGCATACTGTCCTGCATGCGAGAATCGTACGAATGACATTATAGATCTTCGTCACCGAGCCGATCGAAGCGAGTGTTCGGTCAAGTTCGCCGGGCAGCTGAGACATTAAACGACGCGGATTCCAAAAGTAATGCCTCGTCGGCATTGATTACGTCGTGCGCTGAGAGAGTCTTTCTCCTTTAATTGGGAAGAAGCAATTGCTTTGTGTAAATCTTAGTCTTGCTTTAAGCAGAATTCTACATTCAGGAGACTCGCGGCGGTGAAAGAGAGTAATGCTTGGTGGCAATACATATAGACAGCTGAAAGAGAGAAGGATTCCGGCGAGGGGAAAGCGAGAGGAAAGAGGGGGGCAAGAGAAGAAAAATAGAGAGAAGGTGGGCGATAGAGTTGTAGTGAAGTGAGGAAATCACGGGCAAGATGGCGCGGTGTAACATAGTTGTTCTTGTGTAAAGGTATTATGGATGGTGATTCAAGTGGATGGATGGATTGGATGCGATGGATGGATGGACGGACGGACCGGACGAGCGCGGACGCGACGAGCGGACGGACGGACGGGACGGACGGACGGACGGACGACGACGGACGGACGGACGACGGACGGACGGACGGACGGACCGACGGAGCGGGACGGACGATGGATGGATGGATTGGATGGAATGGATAGAGTAGACTAGATAGAATCGATCCGATAGATAGTATAGATAGATAGATAGACTAGATAAATTATATTGATAAATATATAGATAAATAGTATATTGAGATATATTTTTTGTTGGGGGTACTTTTTCTTCTGCAACCAAAGTGG
>NW_014577342.1:111793-119293 GCF_000485595.1 Priapulus caudatus
AATTATTGCTTCTTTTTACGCTGCTATTAAAGCCAGCCATCTATCAGAGTTCTTGACGTTTAATCGTAAATTATTGCTTCTTTTTACGCTGCTATTAAAGCCAGCCATCTATCAGAGTTCTTGACGTTTAATCGTAAATTATTTCTTCTTCTTACGCTGCTATTAACAGTAAACCACGCGCAAGTCAAGCGGTTTCGATATTAATCGGTAGTTATGATTAAAGCCAGGGCCCTCGCACGTGTCAGCGAAATATAGACGAGACGGCGCTGATTGATATATAGCAGAAAGCGTGTAGATCATATTGTGAAAATGAGGTTTACATGCGCGCCGATTACTTGCCATCGATTTTAGCATAACACGTAGAAGCAACGCAAGGTTCCTAGATGGTAGAAAGAAGTGTGTGCGACCGCTCTACTGTACAGACCACCCGCCAACGATAACTACAATACACGTCTTCATTAATGGCGCTGAGAATCTTAACGACAGGGAGGAAATAATAAATGTTGAAGTTCAGCTTTATCGATAAACGGCGACGGATCGAGTCCTTGCAATCGTGACTCAAATGCGAAACGACCTCCTAACGCGGCTACGCTCTTCATATTAATTATAGAATCTTCTGGTCGTCACGGTGAGAAAAATAAACTTTATTAAGAAACTTTAGAAAGCAAAAGATAAACGCGCAGGACAAATTCTATACAGGCGGGTTGTCGAGTACTGTGCGAAGGGCGGCTATTCTGTTGAGATATTACCTGACCGTACATGTAGGGAAGCCGAGGACGCAGTGAACCAGTTCAATTCTTCTCCTAGCATGATTGGAATACTGTGACATTATTAATCTGTCATCATCAATATAACCCTAACCATAACGTCAACTTTAAACATTATCCTAAACCTGACCATAAACTTAACTTTTACACTAACCCTAACCCTAACCCTAACCCTAACACTAACACTAACCCAAACCATAACACTAACACTAACCCTAACCCTAACCCTAACAATGACACTACCCCTAACTATAAAACTAACACTACCCCTAATCCTAACTCTAACCCTAACCCTAATAATGACGTTACCCCTAACTCTAAAACCAACACTACCCCTAATCCTAACCCTAGCCCTAACCCTAACCTTAACCCTAACAATGACACTACCCCTAACTCTAAAACTAGCACTACCCCTAATCCTTACTCTAACCGTAACCGTAACCCTAACCCTAACCCTAACTCTAACCCTAACCCTAACCCTAACTCTAACCCTAACCCTAACCCTAACTCTAACCCTAACCCTAACCCTAGCCATAACTCTAGCCTTACATCAGCGACGCAACGCGGAGGACGGTGTCAACATAATTACGTCTATCGATCACTTTACTACTAACAGTTGGAAAATAAATTCGCAGCCGCGAATCCTCGCAGGCAAGTGCGTACGAAACTAACTAAAGCGACATTTACCAGAAACAGATTCGTAGAAGTCGCTTTTATTGCGCGCTACTCAAGGCACACTGAAATTTTCTTCCTTCTGCTATAACCCACCGCAATAACCACCCGATATCCAACCTCCCTTTCGCTGTTCAGCGTCTAGAGAGGAAGATGGCAGTAATCACGATCTCTTGTTGGCGCACATCGCGGTTTGCATGCTTGCAGGCCAGACAACCTGCTACGGCTTCGAGAAGGATCAAGTGTTAGTTTCGTAGCGCAATGGCCGTAGATCGCTTTGCAAGATTGACGCTTCACGCGATGAGTCTCCACCATGATGTTATCACTTGATCCGATATAGAGATGCCTTGACTTTTACACGAGCCTAAGATGATGTTCAAATATACGCAACAACGCAGCATCCACCTCACCCCGATCTGCAGTCGTTCGATATCGAGGGTTATGCGAAACTACTCTTGATTTCTCTCTCAACTTGTAACATCTGTATGTACCGATTGCACCTACATTCATGTTGGGAAATTCTTCTGGCGTACTCAAAACTAACTCCTACAATAGAATTCTTGGAACCTGGAATCTACAACGCCATGTTTTGTACAAATTATTTTCCAGTAGGATTCTATACAGAAGATATTGTTCAGATGCATATCTGTATATACTATATGCTATATACGCACGCAGTACATTTCCCCCATACCAGCAACAACGGGTGTGGTGACAATTGTGTGGCCGCTAGCTCTGGGTAAGAGACTGATGTATATATACCTCTATCTACCCCGCATACACGCACGCATACACGCATTCACGCACACGCGTGCACACACACATGCACTCCCTCCACACACAGAATCTAATCAATGCAGATTTCTTCGAGTACATTATGATGTATAATTTATTATTAGCCTCATGCCAATTATGGCGCGTTACTCGGATTACGTCACATTAAATTACCTTACAGTACCTGACAGTATCTTACAGCACACCCATATCTCTCTGCTCGGCGCAGCGGCATACAGCACAGGCATTTCCACTATATATATAAATATATATATATATATATATACATATAATTTATGTATGTATCAGGGGTTAATAATGGCAATAAATTGTCATTATTAACGCCCTGTAGGTGTACATGTGTGTCACGACCGATATTCCCATTTCTTCATCATAATGCACCGCCAACGAGCCGCGTCAGAAAGTATACGTTATTCGGCCGAGTATATGCGCGTTAATTGAAGTTACGTTGATGGTTTTAATTACAGGGATGCATCGCGTGCTCGACATACATATCACCCACGTGAAGCATAGCGCGCTCACAGAACGTGCGGTTAGTTTTGTTACTCCCGCGTTACACACAAAATCACCGTATACTGCTATCCGCTATAATGTGAGAAAAACACCGATGACAGGCGTTAACGGGAGCGGAATGAACGGGCGGGGGTAGTGTCGTTTCTTGAAACACTCCGCCAGGCTCAACACGCTACCACGCCATCTATATATATATATATTTAGCGTGAATGCGGATGAGACATGTTCTTTCGACCGCCGATCGTGGCAACGTCACAGTCGGCGAAAATTCGGCGAAGTTCCAATGACAACGTGTTCGCTTCGGCAAAACGTATCGTGACAATGCGCGAATGTCAACCGAGCGGCACAGAGACTTTTCTTCCAAGGGCGGCTGTCACATGTTCATGCACAGACAGTGATATATGGCCGCGTGTTCGCCGGTAGCACAGTTACGCTGGTCTACCGCGCCGCAGACGTATCGACGTGGCACGTGTTTGTTCTGTCAACTGTCATACTGTCACACTGTGCAGCTACGGTTAACAGTTTGTCACGTCACGCGACGACGGACGGTAGGCCGACGAGTCGCGGGAATGTTAGGGCGGCGAATTTGTAGGTGAGCGGCCGCCGTAACTCGATCCCGCGGCTGGAGTCAGGGGGTAGGAGGAGGAGGAGGAGTGGGATGAGGAGGAGGAAGAGGTGGTGGTGGAGAGGATGGAAGAGGAGGAGGAGAAGGATGGAGGAAAGGAAGGGAGAAGGAGGCGAGGGGTGGAGGAGGAAAAGAAGAGCGAAGAGGAGGAGGAAGAAGAGGTGGTCGTGGAACGAGGAGGAGCAGGAGGAGGTGGTGGAGGAGAAGGAAGAAGGAGCGAGGAGGAGTGAGTGGAGAGGAGGAAGAGGAAAGGAAGAGAAGGAGGAAGAGGAGAGGAGGAGGAGGAGGGGAGGAGAGAGGAGGACGGGAGCCGGCTAGGAGGCGAGAACGTGATCAGGTGGAGGAGGAGAGGTGAAGGGAAGGAGGTGGAGGGAAAGAGGTGGATGGGAAAGTAGGTGGAGCTGGGAAAAGAGCGTGGAGGGGAAAGAGGCTGGAGGAGGAAGAGGTTGAGGCGGAAGGAGGAGGAAGAGAGTGCGGGAGTGGAGAAGGAAGAGAGGCAAGGAGGGAAGAGCGGGAGCTGAGGAAGCAGCGAGCGAAAGAGAGGAGAGAGAAGAAGGAAAGAAGGAGAGGAGGAAGAGCAAGAGCGAAGAGCAAGAGCTGCGAGAGGAAGAACAAGACGCAAGTAGCAAGAGGCAAGATGCAAGCAAGAGCAACGAGCAAACGAAGAGCAGAGGCAATGAGCCAAGCAAGGCAGAGAGCAAGAGCAGAAGCAAGAGCAAGCAAGAGCAAGAGGCAAGAGCAAGCAGCAGAGCAAGAGCAAGAAGCAAGAGCAAGAGCTATTAGAGCAGAGCAAAAAGCAAGAGAGCAAGAGCAGGCAAGAGCAAGATGCAAGAGCAAGAGCAAGAGCAAGAGGCAAGAGCAAGAGCAAGAGCAACGGCAGAGCAAGGCAAGAGCAAGAGGCAAAAGCGAGCAAGAGCTAAGAGCAAGCGAGAGCAAGAGCAAGAGCAAGAGCCAAGAGCAAGGAGCAAGAGGCAAAGAGAGGCGAAAGCAGGGCAAGCAGCAGGCGAAGAGCAAGAGCAAGAGCAAGAGCAAGAGCAAGAGCAAGAGCAAGAGCAAGAGCAAGAGCAAGAGCAAGAGCAAGAGCAAGAGCAAGAGAGCGAGAGAGAGCAAGAAGAGCAAGCAGCAAGAGCAAGAGCAAGAGCAAAGCCAAGAGCAAAGCAGACAAGCATGAGAGCAGCAAGAGCAGAGAGCAGAGCAGAGAGCAAGAGCAAAAGCAAGAGCAAGGCAAGAAGCAAGAGCAGAGCAAGAGCAAAAGCAAGACAAGAGAAAGAGGGAGGAGGCGAGGAGAGGAAGAAGAAGAAGAAGAAGAGAAGAAGAAGAAGAAGAAGAAGATGATGATGATGAGGAGGAGGAGGGAGAAGAAGATGAGAGGAGAAGGGGAAGAAGAAGATGAGAGGAGAAGGTGGAGAAGAAGAGGAAGAAGAAGGGGGAAGGGGGAGGAAGGAGGGAATAAGCGACGCGAGGCGTGGAGTGAAGGGTGTATCACGGGGAAGGAGCAGGAGGAGAAGGGAGTAAGAAAAATAGGAGAAAATGTAGGATGAAGTGGAGGAGGAAGATGAGGAGGATAAGGAGGGGAAAACAAAATGACTGTGAATCAGCGCCGGCTTAAGTAAGGGGTGTGGAAGGAGCACGAGAGGAAAAAGATGGGAGGAAGGAGGGAAGCAGGAGGAGAACGAAGCACCGGCTCGAGTAAGGCGTACAGAACGGAGACAGAGGAAATGAGAGAAAGAGAAGGATGAGTAGTACTCGATGACGGCTGGAGTGATTATGAATGGTGTGGAAAGAGAATGAGGAGGAGGAGGGGAGGGCGGGAGAGGAGGAAAAGGAAGCACTGGCAGAAGTGAGTGGTATAGAAGAATAAAGAGCATGAGGAGGAGGAGGAGGAGGAGGAGAAGGAGGAGGAAGAGAATAAGTAGTAATTCGCACCGGCTGGAGTAAACGAAGTGGAAGAGGCGGCAGAGGAGAAAGGGAAGGTCGGGGAGGTGGAGAATGAAATGATGAGGGGAAAGAAAACGAGGGGAAGAAGAGGTAGAGCAGAGAGGACGATAATATGGAGCAGTAGGAGGCGGAGGAGGCCGACTCAACACCAGAAGCTACACACGCTCGCTGTCTATTGTTGTAACTGCACAATGCGGGGTTCGTTTATTGCCTGCTCGTCGCTATATCAACACTTTACAAACTCTATACTGTGTTCTGAACAAACGCGCAAACCAAAATGATAAGAGCTGCGGGCACGTGCATTGAACTGTACACATATATACTAAATTGAAGTTATTCATACAACAACTGAGCACATTCATACTGTACTGAATCCATCCCAAGAATTGGGAGTGGGAACTTCGTATTCATCGCCCGTGAGGTATGTGAAGGTAACAATACCGCGTCTAGTAACACGTAGTTATCAATAGTCTAATCGACACCTGTTAGTTCGGTTACTCTACGTAACAACGTGATCAACGGATGCAGCTGAATGCCGTGGTACTACCGTCTAAAATCTAAAAATCTTCCTCCCGGCGGAAAATATTCGCATTACAGCGCAGTCATATCCGGGAAAGCGGTGCGTAGTATGCCAGCTTTATGCGTAGGCTGAGCCGTCTGGGAGATATCCTGTCACAGATGACCAAGGGCGTATCGACGCTGTGCTGGGGGCAGCTGCAAGGAACATGAGTTATCCTTCGTAGGTGCCTAGATACAGGAAGGAACCTACCAGTAGCTAAATATTCACGACATGGATTGTGACGTATAAATATATGTAAAGCCACGTGGAAATCTGTCGGCTGGATAACCCACAGGGTCCTGGTCGCATCAATAGCCACAGCACGGTATTTCGTTTCTCGTTTGCTTCGTTGCCGACAGGGAAGTCGCTTCGATCTCGAACTTCCCACCTATTTATTTATTTATCAAATCGCAAGATCAGAAACGATTACATAAATTCGCGAGATGTCGTATTTTCCCAATCGCTGATTCGTCGCTGATCGCATTTTCTAGTCGGCGACAGTAGATTCGCGTATCTGCCTCGGCTCGCATCTTGTCCTGCATGCGAGATCGTACGATGACATTAAGATCTTCGTCACCAGCCGATCGAACAGTGTTCGGCAGTTATCGCCGGCAGCTACATTAACGGACGGATTAAAGTAACCTCGTCGGCATTGATTCAACATCGTGCGCTGAGAGAGTTTCTCTTAATTGGCAAGAACAATTGCTTTGTGTAAATCTTAGTCTTGCTTAAAGCAGATTCTACATTCAGAGACTCGCGGCGGTGAAAGAGAGATGCTTGGTGCAATCATATAGACACTGAAGAGAGAAGGCGATTCGGCGAGGGAACGAGAGAAGAGGGGCAGATGGAGAAAGAGAAAGAAAAATAGAGAGAAGGGCGATAGAGTTGTAGTGAAGAGGAAATCACGGGCAAAGATGGCGAGGTGTAACTAGTTGTCTTGTGTAAGTATTATGGATGGGTGATTCAATGGATAGATGGATGGATGGATGGATGGATGGATGGACGGACGGACGGACGGACGGACGGACGGAGCGGACGGACGGACGCGACGGACGGACGGACGGACGGACGGACGGACGGACGGGACGGACGGATGGATGGATGGATGGTAGATAGATAGATAGATAGATAGATCGATCGATAGTAGATAGATAGATAGATAGATAGATAGATAAATATATTGATAAATATATAGATAAATAGATATATTGATATATTTTTGTTGGGGTATTTTTCTTTCAACAAAGTGGTCACCAACTGCGTGCTTTACTTCCCGGGCAACACCGGGTATCCTGCTAGTATATATATATATATATATATATATATATATATAGCTACATGATGAGAGATTAATTAACCAAACGCGACATTATTCAGTATACTAATAGCAACCATACATACGCGCATATATGTCTGCCCGCACGTGCGCATGTGCGCATGCACACCAACTCACACGTTCACGAAAGAGAGCGAGAGAATGCGAGAGAGAGCGAGGGAGAGAAGGGTAGGGGGAGCATATGCTATTAAAAACGACTTATCGTTGCTGGCGTCAACTAGATAACAAAATCTGCGTAGATGTTTCGCGTCTCACGTATCACGTATCACGTATCACGTATCACGTATCACGTATC
>NW_014577342.1:121793-126733 GCF_000485595.1 Priapulus caudatus
GCGGCGTGTGTGTGTGTGTGTGTGTGTGTGTGTGTGTGTGTGTGTATTATAATGTTGATGTGGCTTAACCTTCACCAATGCTCTACTGAGTAAACCGAGAGCGAGCGTAACAGGTTAGCAGCTAGTCTAGCAATATATTTCACGCTAATGTGTGTTACGAATAAATGGAAGCCAGCGGCAACGAATTGAAACAGAAACAGCCATTATCTGCACTCCTAGAGAACACTTTGCTACTCGCTTTCAATTTAGCAACGGCTGTTTTATGTAGTTTTTTTCTTCTTCTAACATTCGCAAAGCGTGTGCTTTCTCGATTCATCTGCGTTCGAGCGAGAGCAGAATGACTGCTGCGCTGGATATAGAGCGTTTGACAAAGCGCAGGGAGCCACTGGGGGGGGGGGGTGAGTGAGTGGGTGGGTGGCGGGGGGAGCTCTATGGAAGATGTGTACATCAGCTCCGCGGCAATGACTTTCTTCGCTTAACTCGGATATATTGCTTTATATTATAGATCAGAAGCTGCTATGTTACGTACGAGTCTTACTATTTATTTATTCACGGTTGCGAGGTCACAATATATTGCGTTTGCATAGCAAAAATCAGCCTGCTCTGTATGAAGCCATGTTGATTACGACACAAAATTTTTTGCGTCGCGAAATCGCCATTCGACATACAAAAACTTACCGCTTATTTCGAATAGTGATACCCCTGACACGGCCATAGGAAAATATTCACGAATTAATTTGATTTAGTATATGTATGTGGAATACAGAAATACTAGATATATATACGTGAGCACTATATGAGGTGCGAAGAGGCCCAGTACGTCTATATAATGCGAAATTCTATATTAATGTCAAAATAACTTAGCGCCATATTTAAACAGGGAGATCACGCGTCGAAAAGCAAGTATATATAGCTTCTAACCGAACATTCTAGCCGTTGGTAAAATTAAGTATTCTTCCAAAAATCATGTCATTTGGATAATTTTCAATGAAATTTAATGCACGTATTGTGTTCGATCAATTTCATTGCACTGTTAAGGGCGTATCGATGTGAGATTATTTAATGAATAGCGGCATATCTCCGAAGAAATGGTCGATTGTGAACTGAGTTGCTTTAACATTAGATCATTTATATTTGATATTAGATATAAACACCGCAATTTAACACATAATTTACGTTAGTAGTGATCGGCCATGTTCTCTACGTTACAGCGAACCGATATACTACATTCACGGATTATAAATCATGCCATAACATTGGAAGAGACATCTATATATTGATAAAATCTCAAACGCGCCTATAGGTGCATTTCAGCGCAAAACGCAGTCCAGTTATTTTCCAGCCAGTCGCCGAATTCATTTTATCGCAATTTATTGATACGTAGGTCGCTGTTATGACTGGTATTGTGTTACAGTAGTGAGTACAGTGCATCGCTCATCGTCAAGATCGAAGCACAATGTGTACCGCGCCACTTCAATTAACCTGATTAAACAGTATGGATCTGAAAGATCATGGACTGATGGGTGTTCTCTCATATCATGCATGTGCTTATTAGCTGCTTTTAACGTCATTCATTAGTGGATGTTCTCACGTTGCTCGCACTAGCTAATTTTCTGTGGTGTAATTTTCTGGTGACGGAACTCCCCCTCCTCGCCATATCTTACTTATTTTGTTCTTTCCCCATTTATTTCTCCGTGGGGAGACACTGGAGAAGTAACTGCATCTCTAACTTTCCAGCGTTGACAGCTCGCTGCTGCGCGGCCGTGCGGAATCCGTACATTTCTCACTCCGGTGAAAGATTGATGACACGCGCCTGACCATGGTGTCAATATCACCCACTGGGATGTCGAGATCACGCTTATCTGAGCACCGCTTTGAATCAGAATGTGGCGCATGGGTTGTGAAAACGTTATATGCGACAATGCCCCGGCGCGCTTAACTTAATATACGAAACGAATACCCGCCAAGATTTTTTGTAGTGCGCGCAAGAGTCAGACAATCTCGTTTCCTTAGCGACCAGGAACGCGTGCGGCGAGTTGTCTTCGTTGCGAAAGGTCGCGAGCTAGAAGTCTAATGCGAAATTTACCGCACCCTACTTCGGTTTCAAACGTGAACAATACGATATCATCACTTCATACAAGAAAAAAAGCGTCATCAACTCTCACTAACGAATAGAACAAACCCAGCTACAGTATACAGCGCACGTGTACTTGAGCGAAAGAGACGACGCATACGTTGACTTCTACAGGTCAGCATCGATCGTGCTGTATCTTGCAAAATTATTAACGCAACGTCCGTATATATACGATGAAGTAGTTATTCGATAAAGAATGTAATCGCTAATTGAATAATAATCGCAGCACATATGATAACTTTATTAAATTTTCCTTCCAAACACAGTTGCATTGAAAACAGAAATAGTGAATGTAGATATTAAACATTGTAATGTATTAAAAACTGTAGATGTTACGTTAGTAGCCTTTAATGAACCACCAGTAATGTTCTCCTACATGTAATGTAACAACACGTGTACACAACCAACCCCGCGATGCCATACACGCCGTATCGGGTATAGCACCAGGAGTGTATAATATAGATTCTAGAATATAGGATATCTATATTGTACACTCCTGATGTCAGTCATGGCACTATACTCGACATGGCTCTTTGCAATGTCAAATAGTTATGTACCCGGTATGTGGCTACGCCATATGTATACATTTTTTGTTTGTGAATAATGGGATGACCAAAGATGAGTTGTGGGCATGCACTACTTATCTCCTTATATATAATTTATATTTTTACTTATATCCTTATAATTCCAGATTTATTAAGCAGTGAACGTGTCACAAGCGAGGAGTCTAGAGCGTTTAAGGTCGATGTCTAGTATGAAATTGGTGATGCGACGCAAGCGAAACCGCACAAATTGAAACATCGATTGCAGTGAGTCTCCCGCAGGAACAACGACACACTGCACGGTGCAGGCAATTGACTCGCTATGATTGAGCACAAATTCATTCGCTTTCAGAATGAGTGAGAAAGTTGGCGCATCATGCAGGCGCGGTCCAAAAGGTTCAATCTGTGTAGCTTTAGCAGCCAAAGTTTGCTTGCTTAAGTCTAGTTTGTTAGTCCAGTAGTTTGTAGTTTGTAGTTTGTAGTTTGTAGTTTGTAGTTTACTTTGTAAGTCCAGTTAGTCTTGCTTAAGCAACCAAACAGACGCGTCACGAGGAAAATCCTAATGGCTTCATTTATCGTTCGCCTCCTTCTCATACCTCTCTTTCCTCTCCTCACTCTCCTCGCATTCTCCTTCTTCTTTTTTTATTCTTTCGCATTCTCCTATTATGTACTCTTGATGTCCATCCATGCTACCAAACTGTAGGCGTGTGTGTGTGTGTGTGTGTGTGTGTGTGTGTGTGTGTGTGTGTGTGTGTGTGTGTGTGCGTGCGAGCGTGGATTGCCTACCGCAGCCGTCCTCCTGCCTCCTCCTTCCCTCGCTGCAGCGCCTCCTCGCTCCTCGCTACCGGCGCAGCCCTCTCCTCCTCCTATACGCAGCCTCCTTCCTCATCCTAACGCAGCCATCCTCCCTCTTCTCCGCCTGCCTACCGCAGCGTCTCCTGCATCCTCTCCTCCCCTCCCGCCTCTCCCGCCTCATCCTAACGCAGCCTCTGCTCCTCCTACGCATGCTCCTCCCCCTCCTCCTCCATAGCCCTGCGAGTCTCCTCCTCCTCACTCCTCTCCGCCTCCTCCTTCTCCTACCCTCGCTCCTCTCCGCCTCCTAACCGCAGCTCCTCCTGCATCTCCTCCTACCCCTCCCCTCCTCTCCGCCTCCTACCGCAGCCTCTCCTCGCTCTCCTTCCTAGCCGCGGGTCATCCTCCTCCTCCTCCTCCTGCGCGCGTCCTCCTCCTGCCTCCTCCCTTCCGCCTGCCTACGCAGCCTCCTCCTCATCTCCTCTCTCCCTTCCGCCCTCCTCCTCCTCATCCTAGCCGCAGCCTCCGTGCTCCTCGCTACCACAGGCCTCGTCCTCCTCCTCCTCCTCACTCACTACCGGCAGGCATCCTCCCGCCTCCGCTACCTCCTCCGTTCTACGGCGACCTCTGCCTCATCGCTCCTCGCTCCCCCTCCTGACCGCAAGCTCCTCGCTCCATGACTACCGGGGACCGTCCTCTCACTCCTACCGCGGCAGCTCCACTCCCCCTCGCTCCTCTTACGGCGCTTCCTCGTCCTCCGCCTCCTAACCACAGCGCTTCTCCTCTCTCGGCTCCCCTACTCCTCCTGCATCCTAGGCTACGCAGGCCTCGACTGCTCCTCCTACCGAGCTCCTCCTCCTCCCTCCTCTCCTGCCTCCTCTACCGCAGCCTCCTCCTCCGCCGGCCTGCATCCTCCTCCTCCCTCCTCCTCCGGCCTCCTGCCTCGCTCCTCCTCATCCTACGCAGCCTCCGCTGCTCTGCCGCCTACCGCAGCCTGCTTCGGCTCCTCCGGGGTCGCGGGCTAAGGCCCGCACGGCAGCCTCCTCCTCCTCCTTCCTCTCCCTCGCTCCTCCTCCTAAGCGCAGCCCTCCTCTCCTCCTCCTCCTCGTCTCTACCCGGCAGCCTCCTCCTCCTCCCTCCTGCCTCCGCCTCTCTACCGCAGCTCCTCTCCTGCACTCCTCCGCGCTCCTCGGCTCCTTCTCATCCGCCTCTAACCAGAGGCCTCGCTCTCCTCTTCTCCTACCGCAGCCTCTGCTTCGATCCTCAGCTCATCCTACCGCAGCCTCTCCCTCTTCGCACGCACGCCTCCTCCTGGTCCTCGTCTCCTCTTAAACCGCCTCCGCCCTCCTCATCCTCTAACCGCAGGCCCTCCTCCTCTCCTGCATCTCTAGCAGCTCCTCTCCTCCTCCTTCCTCCTACCACGCCTCCTCTCATCCTCCTGGCATCCTAGCGCAGCCTCTCCTCATCGCTCC
>NW_014577342.1:128512-132942 GCF_000485595.1 Priapulus caudatus
CTCCTACCGCAGCCTGCCTCCTCATCCTACCGCAGCCTCTCCTCCTCCTCCTCATACCGCCAGCCTTTTACCGCAGCTCCTCCTCATCCTCCTGCATCCGACCGGAGCCTCCTCCTCGTCCTGTCCTCGTCCTCCTCCTACCGCAGCCTCCTCCTCTCCTTACCGCAGCCTCTCCTCCTCTATCCGAGCCTCCTCCTCATCGTCTCATCCTACGCAGCCCTTCCTCATCTACCACAGCCTCCTCTACGCCTACCGCAGGCCTCCTCCTCATCTATCCTCATCCTACCACAGCCTCCTCCTTCTCCTCCGCCTCCTACGCAGCCTCCGCCTCCTCCCCTCCTCCTCCTCTCCTACGAGCCCTCCTCCTCCTCCTACGCAGCCCTCCTCTCCGCCTCCTCCTTCCTACCGCAGGCCTCCTCCTCCTCTACCGCCAGCCTCCTCCTCTCCCTCCTACCGCAGCCTCCCCCTCCTCATACCGCGCCTCCTCCTCCTCAACCGCCAGCCTCGCTCTCCCTCCTACCGCAGGCCTCTCCCTCCTCATACCTGCAGCCTCCTCTCATCCTCCTATCCACCGCAGCTCGCTCCTCCTCTCCTCCTACTGTAGCCTCCTCTTCCCCCACTCCTCCGTTGCCTCCTCCTCCTCCTCCTCTTACGCAGCCTCTCCTTCCCTACGCAACTCCTTCTTCGGCTTTGCTCGCGCCACGACGGACGTTGCAGAAGAGAGCGGCGCGCGCCGCGGATATTAGCAGGGAATGAACGCGCCGTATCCGTCGCGAGCGATTTCCATTCCTGCCGGGCCGCGAAACGAACTAAACTGCCGCGCTATATATATACATGCGTCACGTAGCTACGTACGCGCGACCAACGCGCAATGCTGTGCCTTAGCTACGTGTAGAGATCAGCGCATAGACACACACACACACACACACACCACAGCACACACACACACACACACACACACACACACACAGACACACACCACAACACCACACCCACACACACACACACACACACACCCACACGCACGCACACACACACATACACACCGCCACGCACGCACGCTACGCCTCGCACGCACGCACAGCACGCACACACACACACCACACTCTCTCTCTCTTACTCACTCACACACACTCACACACACACGCGCGCGCGCGCGCACAAACGCACGCACGCACGCACGCAGCACGCGCACGCGCGCCCACACACACAACACCGACGCAACGACGCTGAGGAGGAGGCTGCGGTAGGATGAGGAGGAGGCTGCGGTAGGATGAGGAGGAGGCTGCGGTAGGATGAGGAGGAGGCTGCGGTAGGAGGAAGAGGAGGAGGGGGAGGAGACTGCGGTAGGAGGAAGAGGAGGAAACCGCAGTAGAAGGAGGAGGAGGCTGCGGTAGAAGAGGGAGGCTGCGGCAGGAGGAGGAGGTTGTGGTAGCCGCAGAGTCAGCCGACTCCTCTATTCTGGAACTACCGCTCGCGCAACGCTCGCTATCGGAGAGGCAGCTGCGCTTACGTAATCTCTCCAGCGAACACTCCCGCGCGCGCGCGGTCGCTCGCTCTCTGTAGGTCTCCGCTTGATTGACTCGGTGAAACAAACTCGCCCGATTTGATAACGACTTTTCATCGTCGGCTGAGAGATACGAGATTCGATCAGCGGCGCGGATAAAAATCAGATGCGTGACGCTGATGATGGGGCAGAGCGTAATTTAATCGGGTAAGTAGCGACGAGTAGAAACAGAGGAGGAGAGAGTAAAATAGAGAGAAAGAGAGAGAGAGAGAGAGAGAGAGAAAGGAAGAGAGAGAAAAAAAAGGAAGAGAGAGAGAGAGAGAAAGAAAGGAAGAGAGAGAGAGAGAAAGAAAGGAAGAGAGAGAGAGAGAGAAAGAAAGAAAGAGAGAGAGAGAGAGACAGCGAGAGATAATTGCGTGATGTGAAAACGACAAGAACTGCGTTTGATAATAGTTGGAAGTACACGGAGCGCATGAACGTGCTGATTGCGCAGTAGCTCGAAGCTACAACGACCGCCTCTGCTCCTGGCCCGTTTCGACATTTTGTAGATGGAATCGACAAAGACTTTTTTCCCGCGAGCGCGAGCGCTACTGTCGATCGCGCCATGTTACCGAGCGCGACCACAAGAGTTTACGGCAACGATTAAAATTAACTGCTTCTAGATAGACAACAACTTTCGCCGGCGTCGTCCGATTCCATCGTGTTCCCACTAAAGGTAGAATAAGCTATTAATTCGGATAATAAGCACCATACTGGCAGGAGAAATGAAGCCAGCGGGATGCAGGGTGGAGCAGGTGCGCCGCGCTCATTAAGTAATTCCCGTTTACGAAGAGACGGTAACGCCCAGCATCGTAGAGACTGGTGGTTATATATCATTACCGGCAAACCCACGTGCAGAGCAATACGCACGTTCTGGAAACGAGGATCCATCCGAGACTACAAAATACGTACGTGCAGTGCAATTAGTACGGGTGAGTGTACGTGCAAATTTCGAAACGTCGCGATTTCTATCATTATCTCCACTTACCTCGTATGCGCGTATGTCGAAAGGCCTGAGTTTCCCCACGCTCTGGAGACGTTATTGCTAAAATATCGGCACTCATTTTATAATTTGTTTCTTAAGGGGTCATACTATAAAATCTCCTCGTAGTCGTACAGTATATATACTGTACGTATGAGCGAGACGCCATTATACCTGCAATAGGCACGACAACGGTATACGCCGTGAGTTCATAATGGCGGCTGTCGATCGTTTAGTCTCCCTAGGCCAAAATTCTATACAGACATACTTTTTAATACACGCATCATGTAGGAGAATGATCTCTCACGATTCATTAGAAAGCATTCATGATTCTCTAAAGACAGGCATCGAGAAAGAGTGTTATATGAACTAAGATACGCAGTTGAAACGTTCGGCAAATATAGGTTAAGGCATATGGCAAATATTACCATAATCAATATTGTGCGTCCTCGTGCTATTTTCCTTTGGAATAAGAAGGCAAGCGGTGTAAATCCCATACAAATATTATGGACAAGTATCTGCCGAAATGCGTAAAAAACATTATAAAAAAACTGGGTTGCTATTTCTCAAACAGTTGGCACACATTTGGAGGGGGTGCGGCTTGGTGCCAAATTATTAATGAATGGTTGATCGTGTACTGATTACACTATAAAGAAGGGAGACTAGGTAAATAATCGACAATATGGAAGGCATAGAAACGACACCGAGCCATAAGGCATATACATGATACAGAGTCTGGCATGAAGACGCAAGAAAATTAATATATACGATCTATGCTATTCTATCTATCTCTATCTATCTAATGGTATCTATCTATCTCTATCTATCTAATCTATCATCCATATTCATGGGTGCTATCTACTATCTATCTATTATCTTCTATGCTACTGGGTATTATACTCATCTATTCTATCTTAGATCTATCTTATCTATGCTATTCTATCTAGGGTCTATGCGTATCTATCTATGCGTATCTATCTAATGTCTATCTATCGGTTAGCTGTCTGTCTGTATGTCTGCTCTGTCTGTACCTGTCCGTCATGTCTGTCTGTGCGATGTTCTGGTCTGTCGTCTTCTGTCTGTCTGTCTGATCTGTCTGTCTGTCTGTCTTTGTTCTGTCTGTTCTGTCCTGTCTGTCTGCGCTGTGTCTGTCTGTCCTGTCTGTCTATCGATTATTATCTTCTATCTTCCCTATTCGTAATCTATCGTATTCATCTATGTAGTGCGTGACCACTCATCCTATTTATATTATTATTACTCTATCTATCCTATCTAATTTATATGCTTATCTATCTATCTATCTATCTATGCTCATCTATCGTATCGTCATGACCATAATGCTAGTGTATCTCATTTCTATTATTCTATCTATCTTTGCTAAATCTAGTACTATCTATCTTAATCTTCTATCTATCCGTATCTATCGTACTTATGGATAGTCTATCTATCAAGTGCGTATCCTATCCTAATACTATCTAATATGCTATCGTAATCTATGCTACTCTAATGTATCTATCTATCTATAACATAAATCGCATCCATGTGGTCTCCATAATAGATCAATTAATCTTTCCCTCTCTGCTCGCACGATTCCGATTCTCACCTGGCGCTCTTGGATCTCGGTTCTCGATCCTTCTGCGTCTGTCTGTCTTTCTCTCCTCTCGTCTCGGCTCTCTGCTCATCGATCTGCTCGTCTCGGGTTCGGGACCTGGTCCACGTTGATCGTGCTACGATGGCGCGGTGTATGGTGGGATATGTAGGGGGGTATACAGGGTGTATACTTTGTGTTCGTCTCTCTCTCTGTGTGCTTCTCTCTCTCTCTCTTTATTCTCTCTCTCTCGGTCTCGGCTCTATCAGTACATATATATATATATATTATATATATATAATATATATATAATA
>NW_014577342.1:132952-140452 GCF_000485595.1 Priapulus caudatus
ATAGATAGATAGATAGATAGATAGATAGAGAGAGAGACATAGTGAGAGCGAGAGAGAGAGCGCGCGAAAAAGGAGAGAGAGCGCACGAGAGAAGAGGGAGAGAGAGAGAATAGAGAGAGAGAGAGGGAGGAGGAGGGAGAGAGAAAGAGAGAGAGAGAGAGAGAGAGAGAGAGATAAAACAACTGACAGAGACAGAAGGGGTGGGGGAGGAGTCAGAAAGACAGAGCGAGTTAAAGCGCGGAATTAGTATCTCTACGTCGTATATCTCTTGCGAGCGTAAAGATGCGGAAAACCAAACTTTTTTACTGAAAAGATTACTATTTGACAAAGACGTTTGATGATCTGATCTTCCTCTTGGGAGACTACACATCATTTATTAAAACGTCGAGGCTTTGAAAATCGCAGCGCGCGCGTTAATTGGCGATTTCTCGCGGAAAGTCTCCCGACGCCAGCGTTACACGCACTAAGCAATTATAGTGGTATCTAGACACAGTTAGTAACTATAGACTGTGATTAGAATGCCAATTACGCGAGCAAAAAAACACCCCACGTTGGGTGTCTAGAAAACGAAGACCGAAGACCGAAGACCTAAGACCTAAGACCTAACCCTAACCCTAACCCTAACACTAACGCTAACCCTAATCCCCCCCACCTGCTACCCCCTCCCTAAGGTTAGGGTTAGGGTTAGGTCTTAGGTCTTAGGTCCTAGGTCTTAGGTCTTCGTTTTCTAGACACCCACCCCACGTTCAACTTTCACGTTTATCACTCCGGAAAGGGTTTTCGATGGTCGCCTGGCGACGCGACGGTGTTTATAGTTAGGGCGGACGTACAATTGTGGCATCGGCATTGTTGCGTGCTTCCTCACCATGGCGACTAAATCGTATGAAATGGATGCGTCTGCCGGTGGTTGCGGTTGCCGTTACTGCCAAACCGACATCGCTAACAGGCGAAAATTCGCTGCTGGCGATAAATTGCCAAACACGCGATATTCGTTTAGCGGTTTATTGTTTGTGGGAAAACGCGTGCGTACACGCAGCGCGAATAACTAGTGGCGTTATTTCGCTCCGACATAATTTGTTCGCGGCAAAGGCGGGAGTTAAAAATTAAAGGACTCAAAGGGTGCCTTCCACACAGCTGTTTCAACACGCAGCGCGGTTCAGCGGATGGTTTACGGTGATGGAAGCAGATGGCTTTCATTCCCTTAATCCATATCCCTCCCATATTAGGTTCCCCATGCAGGTTAATATAATCAAGAGCTTATAATAGAGATTTATTATCTAGATAATCTCTATTATGAGCTCTTGATATAATTACGCCTGTTGGACGAAAGTTCAATATAGTTTCTATATATATAGTGAAGCTCTTGATATAGTTTATCCGAAATATTGCGAATTCCCTTTCGTGGAGTTTTCTAGCAAAAAACAACAACTACTCGACTGGGCAAAGACGCAAGAGGACGTCATTACGGGAGTTTTTTGGCTCTATGGAACTCTAGTCCAAAATAGTAAAGACAAACTTGGGCAATTAATTCGTGCTCGAAAGCCTCTCCCGGTCGTTAGCGATGGTATGGTGTGTTTTCATGCGGACGCATAGCCGTGTCTCGCCGGTGAAATTTCTTTTCGGTATCCTGCCTAATGAGTTAATGTGTATAATCATTTTAATTGCGCCAGCGTCATCTGTTCTGCCTTCAGTTATTTTGTCCATCTTGACGTCAGAATCCCGCGCGTCTGCGCCAATTGCTTATTTTTACCAGCTAGCGGGTGTATTATAGGAAGAAATAGTAATCGGTCTTCTGATGAGGTAGGAGAGATGAACTAAACTACGAGTGAAATTGTGATGAAAGAAATGCTGAACGGAATTAAACTCGTTTTAAACGCCTTTCTCCCGTCGAAATTTATAAGCCAATTACTAAATACGCAGAAATTTATATCTAGTGTAGATCCCATATGAATGCCGACTTCTAGGCTTAGTAGACTTCAAAGCTAGCAATATCCAACAAATGTCTACATCTACGTCATGGATGTTCCTAATTAAGATTAACTAACAGTTTAGTTTAGCTCTATTTGCGCTCACATCACGGATGTAATCATTATTAGGGTTGGGAAAACGACGAACGCCGTTATGAATTCAATTAAAAATTAGCGGAACCGGAACCTGGAAAGATGACGTTCCTAATGGGCGTGTCAGAGATTTTTTTTATTATCGGTTCGGAGTAGCCAGAAGTTTACTGACCGGCAATATGTAAAAGGCCACTTACGTCCATTGAGTGCGCTTTTAGTGGCAATAACTATGACTGTAAAAGTTGTAAAATCTAGAAATTGGACGCCAGGGCGCCTCAAAAATACGCAATTAAACGCAGCAACGCGTGCGACGATACATACGCACGCGCGCGCACACACACACACACACACACACACACACACACACACACACACACACACACACATACATACACACCACACCCAATGCACACAGCACACACACGTACACATACACAAACGTGCATTAAATTCCAATAACGTAACTAAACCGGATAGACGAACCCGGCCGACTAACGACTAGGCTCGTTAGCAACGCCGACGAATTCTGCCATCTAGAGTTCCAGCTTCACCGAAAGCGGTGTGCGCTGCGTCGGAAACGCAACTGCTCATTAGTTTTCTAAAGGTAAAGATCGCTTACCTCGGTGCGACTTCAGTCGCGGTTGCCGTTAAACGTGATAAAAATGCCCCCAGCGTTGATAATTGTCGCATCATCTACTCAAGATGTCATCGTCGTCGGTAAAGCGTTTCGAAGTGACGATTATGGCGTGCATGTAAAAGGCGAAATGCACCGGAAGTAGCCGTCAGAGATAATTATCTCTCCGGTCGCTTAGCCAGTGCTAGCGTCGCCAATAGCAGACGTATGTAGGGCGTGCATGAATGTGACGCCACGCAGGCGCTATCGTATATTATCAGCGACATATACATCGTCGAGAATTGTAGTCCTAAGAAAAAAGCACACCGCGCGGCGGTGGTGTGGGGGAGGGGGAGGTGAAGCGCCAGTGCTGCCTCTATAGCCAGTAGCCGAACGATCGATTTTTCTAAAGCGCAGAAAAAATAAAAAGCGCGCAATTTCGACCAGACATTAAATGTCAGTTCATTATTTTCGCGCGACGTCTCGCAAGCGCTGACAAAAGGCATTGAAATCAAGGTATCAAAAACACATGGTATTGCTTTTATTGCTTGCCATTGAGTTGTACAGTGAATTGTCGAGTTGGTCTAGTGTAATCGAAGAGCAATTAAGAGACACCAAAGTCACACCCTTGTCTTTGCTCATATGGCTTGAACACGGCGAACCTTAAATAGTAGTTACTTTTACAAGTACATAGCTTAATTGTATCCCGTTTTAGGGAACGTATTTTTAAAGTAATAACTCATGTTTAGGAATTAGTTCGTGGATATTGCATTCTAACAATCACTTATGGGTTTGTTTCATCATCATTATCTACTACCTGGTGCAAATTCAAGCAGAAAAGTAATTACTTAGAATACGTAGTTATATACGTAGTTATCGCGAGAATACATGTTCGGCGAAAGTAGAAACACGAATTAAAAACAATTTGACGTGTCAATCCTTTCCAATCTTCCATGCTTACAATTACGCAGTTTCATCAGCATAGAATTATAATATATGTTTATGTAACGTTTGTCTTTGAGACGTTGACGTTTAACGTTGAGACAAATTTTACTGTTTCGTTTTTTATGACAAACTATATGTATAATTCGACTCTCATATTTATACGAAGCACATGAAACTAAATGACGCTTATATATAGAGTATACATCGAGTTATCTACATTAATACCCGGATTTATATAATAAGTAATTCATATTATCTAACTTTCTGTTGAGACGTAACATATAGCAACTTGATTCTTAGGTGCCTGCGTCATTGACAGTTACGATAGAATCATAGCATATTACTTAACATGTACTTTATATTAACATTGATTTTATTAACAACATTATATTAAAGGCTCACAATGCGCATCCAAACGCTAATTACTTCGTGGCATGCATAATCACACTACCTTATGACAAAATAAACTCTAGTTCCTCCCATTTCACTGCACTTTGTCTTATAAAAGGTATTTTGAAAATACCTCCAATGTTGTTAAAATTCTCCGATGTTGTTGACAGTTTCCCCAATCCCCAAGCAACCGTGCAGCGGTGCTGCGGTACAGCGGTACGGCGCAGCAAAGATAAAAACATGTGACGTCACGTCACCACTTCGAGGCTATTTTGTTTGGCAAACAGTCGGCGTTTGCGCCAGAATGCCAGTTTTCTCACCTCTTTCTTGTGGGTTTTAAGCAAACGCGCAGTGAAATGGGAGCAACTAGAGTTTATTTTGTCATAAGGTAGTGTGATTATGCATGACACGAAGTACTTGCTAGTCTAGTACTGGAGAAATTAGCGTTTGGATGCGCATTGTGAGCCTTTAACATTACTTTACGTGTAAACTCGCTAGTTTGCCGACGCTGTCATATTTCCGTATCTCCTACATACGTTTATATATTTCTGCGCATCTGAGTGACCATTCGAACATCCACGGCGCACATCGGCGTTTGCCAAAAGCCGCGCAATGTTTTATGAGGGTCTATATTATAGAGGCGGACGGGTGCATATATGACCGGAAATAAGATAAGTGATCCGGTCAGCCGAAGGAAGTGATTGCGCGGAAGTACGCTAAAATTCCCGCGTCTCGTGATGAAAGAGGACAGGAAATTACATTTGACTGCACCGCACCTCGCTGCTTTGTTGTCTTCGCTTAAACGACTATTGTCCGATATAATCAATTCCCAGATATAACGCAAAATGATGGGCCCTGGATGAAGGCAATTGTCAAGTTCCTCGATAGAACTTAGTTACACACTATAGGTATTATATATATTTATATATATATATATATATATATATATATATATATATGCGCGCGTGTGCGTGTGTGTGTGTGCGTGCGCGCGTGCGTGATCGAGTGAGTGCATGTGTGTTTGTTCGTGGGTGTGTGCATGCGTGCGTGCGAGCGTGCGTGCGTGCGTGCGTGCGTGCGTGCGAGCGTGCGTGCGTGCGTGCGTGCGTATGTATACGTTGTTTTCTTACGCACCTTGTCATCTCTATACAAATGATAACGTCATCTCTAAACTCGCCACCAGTTACAAGTTTACACATGATACAGTAATGGTAGCCATAGAGAACATGGACACGAGGATAAAACTGAAGCATGATGCACTCCCTTGCTCCGATGTCTACGCATATGACGACATACGTGTATTGATTCAAACGCACATCTAGCCCCGTAACATCTAGATGAACCCGGAGAAATGATACAGCAAGGCGCCACTCAAGGGATTAAAGTCCACACACACAGAGAGAACTTGATTTTTATTCAATGCTATTTCATATCCGTAAACACGCTTGTCAGGTTTCCTCGAACCTCCGCACGACATCGGTCCGTTTTCCGCACACAGCACAGTTGTCTTCACGCTTAGGTACATAATGCATAGATCTACGATTAGCGATCGCGTTTCTACTACAGTATAGCTTTTTCCCATGCAAGCACGCTACAGTTACCTTTGCTCACACACCACAGTTATATTACTTCACATACCAACGTTCCCGATACCAACTTCCCACATTCATCATCGGCTACATGCTAGCGGTGCTCACCCCGCCATTATCATTCGTTCTTGCAATAGTGCGCATTTCTATACCTATCACCTTGCTCCTATAGCATATAGCTTCGCCTAGTTACCATTCCTCCTATACCACTGTGACCACACAGGTACGCTTAATTCCTCCTATACCTCAGAAGTTCCACAATTATGCTTACTCCTACACTACACACAGTGTCAAAGACCCAGCAGTTATGCGTTTCCCTACACCACAGTCCTTCACAGTTTTATTCGCACAGCACGGCGTTTCTCCTTCAAATAGAAATTCAATTCTTCTTAATCATGACATAATGATTTCTCACTCTCTACCAATGAGTTCATCCAAGAAGCACCGTCCGTTTTTTTTTTTCACTCACACCGCAGTTAGCACTTCTGGCACATCACAGTTAGTTTTCATCACGCGGTAACATTTTTACCCACACCACTATTGGTTTTTAACACACGCCACGGTCCGTCTGTTCGCTCTCGCAGTTGCTTTTATTTGCACCAGATGTTGACATGCAAATAGGTAATGCCGCCGTATCATATTTATGATATTAACTTACAATCAATGTTTTTTGGTTAATCAATCTCATGAATAAAACATCCGGCATTATTCCAAATCATTCCTTGCTGAGTTCACTAATAGCCTGACAATAATAACCGGGCAACCAACGATGTACTCGTGTCTATACACCCCTATAGCAAGCAACGCTAGACATATGGTAGAAAATGATTTCAGACCAATTCATCATTTCCTAACAACTAACGGTGGAGCGCTGTTTAAAGGTCATTTGTATAAGTGCGTCCAGTTACAGGTTGGCGCAACTTGTGACGTTTCTAATGACGAGAGAAATGACAAATATACTAAAACCAGCTTCTAATTAAAAGGAAGGCGGTGGATAATTGTCAATGATTCAGCCCGAGAGAAGAACTAGAGTAAGGCAAGAAGAAGGGCTAATGATCGCGATCAATGGAGAATTATTGGAGACAAGCTTCGTACCGAAGAAGTCGCCTTGTGATGTCCAAATGTCTATATTGCAACTATATTGCTGCTTTACCCTTAACACGTTGCTCTAGGCATCTATATCCCATTGTGAATAAATAAAAGCCTGCTTTTACAATAATCGGCATATAGTGAACCACATTTATCTGTCTCTCTCTCATATACATATATATATATATATATATATATATACTATAATATATTATATATTATTTTACGGTGTAAATCATGGTTACTAAGCTAAACACGTGCATCATTGCACGGTGTAACCATGGTTACTAGCTAACACGTGCATCATTACAGCGTGTAACCATGGTTACTAGCTAACCACGTGCATCACTGCACGGTGTAACCATAGTTACTAGCTAACCACGTGCATTATTACACGGTGTAACCATAGTTACTAGCTAACCACGTGCATCACTGCACGGTGTAACCATAGTTACTAGCTAACCACGTGCATCACTGCACGGTGTAAGCCATGGTTACTAGCTAATCGCACGTGCACCATCTAACGTGTAACCATGGTTCTACTAACGCACGTGCATCACTGCACGGTGTACGCATGGTTACTAGTACCACGTGCGTCATTGCACAGTGTAATCATAGTTACTAGCTAACCACGTGCATCATGGCACGGTGTAACCATGGTTACTAGGCTAACCACGTGCAGTCATGGCACGGTGTAACCATGGTTTAGCTAACCAGTGCGTCATTGCACAATGTAACCATGGTTACTAGCTACACGTGCGTCATTGCACAATGTAACCATGCGTTACTAGCTAACTCACGTGCGTCATTGAAC
>NW_014577342.1:142009-147228 GCF_000485595.1 Priapulus caudatus
AGCTAACCACGTGCATCACTGCACGGTGTAACCATGGTTACTAGCTAACCACGTGCGTCATTGCACAGTGTAATCATGGTTACTAGCTAACCACGTGCATCATTGCACGGTGTAACCATGGTTACTAGCTAACCACGTGCGTCATTGCACAATGTAACCATGGTTACTAGCTAACCACGTGCGTCATTGCACAATGTAACCATGGTTACTAGCTAACCACGTGCGTCATTGAACGGTGTAACCATGGTTACTAGCTAACAACGTGCGTCATTGCATGGTTACCAGCTAACGTTAATACTCTCTCCACGGAATACTATCTATTACTAGCAAGGCACATGAAAAAGCGCACCGTCACGACACTAAATGACATTCATGCAACAGTGAAGAAGAACCGCATAAAGGTTAGCCTTGCCTTCAAAGGCAATAAAAGCAGGTGGCTGCCATCAGGAATCCTCGGGAGCCGTCAAATCCACACTATCGGTGCGCGAGGCATGAAGAAATAAAGAGCAGTAAAGCCCACCAATTTTGCGAGCGGCGTCGCCCGCGCGCGTGATATTATTTTAGATTATGGCTCGTTTTTGTCGCTCTCTGTGCAACTATATTTTTAAGAAGCGCTCTCACGTCGATTCGCTGCTATTCGGACTAACTTCACGTACGCATCATACTCGGCAGCTTGACGCACGCGGCGGAGGTCTGTGCGTGCGACGTGTGCGGTTTAACTAAACACGACGTCGGCAGACGGAGCCGCAAGACACGTCGGCACATGGAGAGAAATCACGTAAAATTTCCATCTAAAATTGATGCCTGCTAGTACGAGGGTAGTTAGTGGGTACGCGTGCGTTTGTGTGTGTGTGTGTGTGTGTGTGTGTGTGTGTGTGTGTGTGTGTGTGTGTGTATGTGTGTGTGTTGCGCGTGCGTACATATGTGTGAGTCCGCCAGTATCAGTGCGTTGTACGTGCCTGCGCGCCTGGACGTGGGCGCCTGTATTTATATTTGTGGATAAATACATATATATGTATACGTATTATACGTGACGTATACATGCATATAAAAACTGTATTATATATTATTACTACTAGGGTCGACTGCGTCCGCTGTGGCAAGCCAATACTTAAAACATCTATACTTATACTTACTGTGATTCATTAGGTGTAACTCAATAAATATGAACGCAAACGTTATACTTAACTATCAGCGAACATTCCCCTAATCGTTTTTCCCATAATTACAATCCAAAAAGAATCTACAACATCAAGCAGTCATAGCGCATGCGCTGATCGCAGAAGCTGCATTTCTCTAGAGCTTGGCAACATGTCGTACTACAGTTGTGGGGTTTCAATCACATTCTATGTGTTTTAATATAGGTACGTTTTACGACACGTAATATATAATATACTTGCCTCGTCCGTTCCAAACCTTTGAATTTCAGCGTAGCAGCCATTTTATTTTAATTGTGATATTCCTACCGGCAACATCAAATTTAATTACACGGATTGTTTTCTTCCTGTTCTTCTTCGTCTTTTTCTTCTTTTTCTTCTTCTCTCTCCTCCCCCACTCCTATTTGTTGTTTTCTTCCTGTTCTTCTTCGTCTTTTTCTTCTTCTTCTTCTTCCTCTTCTTCTTCTCTATCCTCCCCCATTCCTATTTGTTTTCTTTCTGTTCTTCTTCGTCTTTTTCTTCTTCTTCTTTTTCTCCTCTTCTTCTTCTTCTTCTATATCCGCCCCCCACTCTTATTTGTTTTCTTCCTGTTCTTCTTTTTCAGCGCACGCCATATAAGATTTGGCCACGTGCAATTGTTTCACTGTTCCGGTTTCTTTAACCGTGTTTATTTTTGTATTGTGACACACAAAAGCGATATTGTGGAACAAGGAGTGAACCAAAACAAATGCTTTTTTCCATCAAAATAGATAATGTTTCTCTCTGATTTTATTCACAATTGATTAAACCAATAGAAACTAGAAAGGGCAGTTGTCGCCAACTACATGTATCCCCCGTGTTCTCCCCAAGATGTGTAAGTATACGAAGTTTGGTCGCGCTAGGTCAATTAGGTGCCGAGTTATAGAGCGGAAGGGAAATAAGATGAAGGTCAAAGTCAAGGTCAATGTAAAATAAAGGTTGCAGTGACCTGGTTTCGGTACGCAACACACCTTCTCCCCAAGATGTGTAAGTATACCAAGTTTGGTCGCGCTAGGTCAATTAGGGGCCGAGTTATAGAGCGGAAGGGAAATATGATTAAGGTCAAGGTCAAGGTCAAATAAAAGCCGCAGTGACCTGGTTTTGGTACGCGACACAGATTCTCCCCAAGATGTGTAAGTATAGCAAGTTTGGTAGCGCTAGGTCAATTAGGGGCCGAGTTATATAGCAAAAGGGAAATATGATCAAGGTCAAGGTAAAGGTCAAATAAAGGTCGCAGTGACCTGGTTTTGGTAGCACTAGGTCAATTAGGGGCCGAGTTAGAGAGCGGAAGGGAAATATGATCCAGAGAGACATGATACAAGATTGCGTGGCACAGCTTTGCTGTTGATCCTAAGCGCTGCGCGCGGATGAGACGCGCAGTTCCGCGGGATATGCGCACGCGACCGCGGGGATGTTCAAGTATGAAGCGCTGTTCGCAGTGGAGACGTGCGCCAAATTCGAGGCCCGGTGCACGTCTCCACAGCGGTCAGCGGATAGTCTGTAGTTTTAGAAGATGACAATGATTATAAATGGACGATATTCTAGGAATTGGAGATTACAAAACAGTAACAAAAATCGCTCAGTCATGCTCCAGATTACCTGAATCAAAAAGATTAGAATTTAATATGAACAAAACAAATACAATGGAAATCATACTATAGAAGCAAGAGTGAAATTATACGCACAGTTTTACCTTCCTTCGTAAATAACAGTGAAACATAGACTAACTTAACTAAGGAAGAAGTAAAAATGTTGGAAGATTTCCAAAATGAGTGCCTGCGCAAAATAATAATCACGCAGAAAACGCAGAAAAATCTACGGAAAGGCATTGAAAGACAATAAAAATTCCAAGGAAAGATACGGAGAAATCAGTAAAAATAACATATAGTTTCTATACGTAAATCGTGGTAAATATATTAAAAACGCATTATTTTATTGAAAATCCATATATTTACTTATAAAACATCCAAGAGATGGCGCGGTGGCATGTAAACATTGGCTGTATTTTGATGAAAAATGTTCAATGAATGACGCACTCTTTCACGTCCGACAGCGAGTGAAAATGCGGAAAATTTTCCTCTTCGATGCAAAATGCATCGGCCGGGCATTTAATTATTTACGAAAAGTAAATAGGCCGACGAAAAACAGTAGGTGCAGGAACCGGTCACGCCCCATTCATGCCCATCAACGAAGAAGGCGGGGTTTATTCCAATTACGGAGATGCGAAAATTTAACAGAAGGACGTTGCGCAGTGCGATAAACGTGTTATTTTCGTTTTTGTGCCAAACTCTATCGTAGGAAACCGTTCTAGCCTAGCGGAATGCCCTAGTTCCTGAGATCGGCGATTCCATGCTGTTATGGGTCCCCACCTATAAAAATATATCAAACAGAGGTGCGGCGTAGGCTGTGATTGGAAGACACAAAATGTCAATCTTCGGCAAGCCTCGGCATCATGGCCGCATCACGTCAAGGTCAAATAAAGGTCGCAATGACCTGGTTTTGGTACGCTGCTCACCTTCTCCCCAAGATGTGTAAGTATACCAAGTTTGGTCGCGCTAGGTCAATTAGGGGCCGAGTTATAGAGCGGAAGGGAAATATGATTAAGGTCAAGGTCAAGGTCAAATAAAAGCCGCAGTGACCTGGTTTTGGTACGCTGCTCACCTTCTCCCCAAGATGTGTAAGTATACCAGGTTTGGTAGCGCTAGGTCAATTAGGGGTCGAGTTATAGAGCAGAAGGGAAATTGTCTGCGGCGGCGGCGGCGGCTGGGGAGACATGAAACCATAGTATCGCCGTCGACTTCGTCGCGGGGAATACAATTACTATCAACGACCAGGATGCAAATTTCTTGATACGGTATATTAAGTATTTATGCGAGAACAGCTTGCAATGTTCAAAATTAAGATTATTTTAAGATGGACACGTTCTGATCTGCACAAACATAACAATGTATAAATATTTTAGCTCAATTGTTAGACGGCCATTATGGAGACTACGCTTCTTGTGAAATACGAATATGTGTATGTCAGCTTATTCCGCAGTAATATTGCTCAATTACAGATATCACATTGCTTATGAAATTTGCAAAGTAAAGGAGCTTCATCTTAGGATTATTACAGTAAATCTCAAATCGCATATAGATGGTACGGTATATTAACAGCGGTACCAAAGATATTGCTATAAGACAAGTATAATGGTGCCGCAATATTTTAATTAATTAAGAATGACTTTAAGGAAATAGGCGGATTTTACACATCTAATCAAATTTATAATGTATGACAGATAATAATGGATGGTTCAGAGAATAAATAATTAAAATTATCAGAGTAAATGCTCCGTTAAGAATAAGAATAAGTAAACTCCCTCGATGAAATTCTAACGGGGAATAAGCGCGTGAAATCTTTATTCTAGCCCAGGGTTGAAAAAAATTCTCTATATCCTTGCCATGTGCTCTTATAATTTGCATAACCCGTAATATAATTAGGCTGGTGAGTAAATTCACAACACTGAGAGAGAGCGTGCGCCTTTAGCCAAGTCTATAATAAATTATTTTAAATTGAAATAAATGTAATTACCTGTAATAACATTACTAACTAATAACTGGTAATTTACGAAAGCGCAACTATAATCGCTATATACAGCGTTATATTATATAGTTCATTATAGTTATTATTAGTTTATGTATGTAATATTATGTATTATATCCTATTAAAATACCACAAACTATACCATAAAATTACCATTAAAAATGCCCCGACGAAGAGGGATGTGAGCGCGCCTTGTGAATACCGCATTTGAATGGAGAAAATCTAGAATGATACTGCCTCATATCCATCCCCGCATGTACGCGAGGATGCATGCATGCGCCCACCATGCAGTCTTCACCCGACGTTATTTTCCATCACGCCTGATTCATACATTATGCATTGTGTTCGACTATATTCATTATATTATATATATATATATATATATGCGCGCGTGTGCGTGTGTGTGTGTGCGTGCGCGCGTGCGTGATCGAGTGAGTGCATGTGTGTTTGTTCGTGGGT
>NW_014577342.1:148500-173030 GCF_000485595.1 Priapulus caudatus
TATATATATATATATATATATGCGCGCGTGTGTGTGGGCGTGTGTTCGTGCGTTTTTCTGTAAGCTGTGTACAAACGCACTTCCAACATTTTATCGAGTTCCACATTGTATAACGACACTCCTCTCGTCTCGTACATTAGAATCACGCATAATGCAATCGTATCATATTCCCACGAGCCAGCTGTCTGTAAGCATAGTCTACCCATAATCTAATATCACGGACGCGTGCGTCACCCAGAAAGCGACATCACGGTGGCGAGCGGGCAAAAGAAGTTTACGGTGTTCGCTGCTACTAAATATATAATTTCTCCCCGGCGAGAATGGCTGAGGAAGACACTCAAGTGCCATGCAGCTCAACTTTACGACGAGGATCGACTAATGTAATATAGCAGCACAAGCGTATACTGACAGCTACACGATACGAAGGAGAGTTGAGTTAGGAAACGGTCACACCGAAAGAGCATATTTAACAGTAGAATATAACATCATATAATATCTATTGAGGCACGACTTGTTGCTGCCGTATTGAGATAACCCACACTAGCGTACGTTGAACAGAATGGTCAATCAAACGCGAAGGAAAGTCGTATCGTGGATAATAGTTGTCTGTTATTCGTTAGTCATAAACTGCTGTCTTGATTTCAATCACCTTGCTGAATATGATGTCTAAAGCACAAACGATTTCGATTAATGAAAAAAGAAAGTAATCGAATTGTAAAAATGCAAATTAAATTCATGAATATCATAATGAAATTAATGAGTTTTAATTATTCAAACACTAAATTAACACATTGCTAGTTAATAGTTAATTGCGTCACATGCAGTGACGCCGGTAACCGTTGGGTTTAAGTTGATGAGCGAGTCTCTATCTCGAAAATCTTACCATTCCACATACTTATCTATAATGTTTGCAAAATACGTTTTTCTTATCAGATTCTATTTTATTGAAGCCATCCACGTATAAATGCAACTAATGATTTATTATATTTTATGAAGCCATTTATATTTCCTGAAACACTGCGCTCGACAGACTCTATAAGGCTTTTAATAGTCATAGGACATAGTTCCGAGTCATACACCATAGGGGTTTCTTACTGCTTGTCATTACCACTGCTCGGATTTCATAGAAAATCTTTATCTTCCAGTCATGTCACCATCGAAGAGATAATGTTGCACGACTACAACTGCATTATTTTGCTGTTAGACTAGAGTGCGTACTTTGAATTGTGTGCAGTAACATGATTTTCGATGGCTTTGTGCGAGATGCATTAAACACGACTATTCTTAACAAGAATTGTCGCATCGCATGTATGAAAAAAATCCCGCTGTAAGTTTTTCCACACTCGCGTTGTCTGATATCTATCATGCATAGGTAGTGCGTAGAATTCACGCAGATAGCTAGTGGATACCGTTGCTGCAGCATTAACTTTGGTTTTTAGTTTACATGTAACAAGAATGTCACCTTTTAATTAGGTTGTATGAATTGCTACGTCTGACGCTGATTCTAAAAAATACGATTGTTTCTGAAACGATAGCTAAGTTAGCTGCAGATCTACCACGTTAAATGAGTGATACGTTATCACTGTTGCTCTAGCGAGCGCACAAATTGTTTTACCAATGTTTTACGCAGATAATAGGATAAGCTTGCAAATTGAATCATTAATAGGCGCAACATAAATACCCCCCCCCCTCCAAGACTTGCCTAGTTATGCGAGGCCACATGTTGATATCGATGTATATATGAAGGAGGGCACGTAAGTTTCAATTATGATTTAACAAACAGATTTATTTCTTTTGTTTATTTCTTTTTATTGTCTCAAATACCTTTTGATCGTTATTTTCAGGGCCGAGTATGATTTGAGACACACTGCGATGGTACACACCAAGATGTTAGGTATTATCAGGAGTGAATAATAATAGATTAATAAAAAGAAATGTAAAGAAGAGTAATTGAAGAATAATTAAAAAATAATTAATTATTATCATGTCTATTATTATTCACTCCTGGTATTATGTATAGGTTGTATAGGTTATATTCGAAATCGGCATCAGCACAGCGTCTTCATACTAACTATATATCGCACATTAGACTAAACATATATCTCCTTGTGAAACACATCTAATGAGAAATCAGTGTAATACTGACTATACGGACCGTGTAAGGCGGCCTGTCGTAATAAGGTACTAGTCTGCAGACAACAAGTATATCACAATGATGACATGCGTATGATTGTAAATAAAATCAACATTGACAAGAATAAGAACAGCAATGGCAAATATAATTGAACATTACAAAACTAGTATTGAACAGGCTACATCAATATTACCCCAATTCTATCTCTTTGATGCCCGATATATTAGTCGAGTGTACTGTCAGAATTCACATGAATACCTTGATGATGTTCACTGATGAATGGACACTCTGTTAACTATCTCTCTATCTAACAGCCTCACACGCACCGTGGTTGGTTCACGGACTTTATCGAAAACAACCCACCTTCCAGACAAGCAACCCACCTTCCAGACGGACCAATAACCTTACAGACTAACAGGTAAACATCTGGATAAACAAACAACCTTCCAGACAAACAATCAACCTTCCAGGCAAACGACCACACTTACAGACAAACAACCAAGTTCAGGCAAACAACCAATTAACCTTACAGGCCAACAACCAAGCATGCAAACAAATGACAACGCGAGCAAGCATATGACAGAAAACACGGGAAAACCGAATCGTACGGGCGAAGAACCATTTATCTCTACAAACTATCCCTTGCGCTAGTGGACATTGCCTACAACCTGCAGATAGCGTAACCGCTTGTAATCGGCTACCATTGAGAGCAAATGCTACCATCCCCGTACACGACGCCATGGTGACGCATTTACAATATGCCGATCACTTTAGCCGGTAAAGCCCCCCATGACCTCGGCCAGGCGCCGGGTTTGTCATTACCGTACGCGTGTCGGTCGTAAATTTAAGTCAATCGTATACCGAAACTTCGGTTCCAATCGCCAAGTGCGGCACTTTGGTTTACAGCGAAGTTATAGAGCGAAGGTCAGTTTCGTTTTGCCGAAGCATACGTTTGGCGCACCGCTCGCACAGACGCTAACATACGTTCTCTTTCGCTGATCAGCACAATCCAATCATCGTGTATTCCTGGTGCGATGCAATTTGGCTCGAGATGGAATCGGCCGTCGCGTGTGTATATCCATTTGATGATTTATTTATACAGGTGGCAATCTTTTCCGCCGACTTGAACACCGCATTTTAGGCGCCGCTTCCTTAGCAATGAAGCCATTCATACGGACTTCATTGCCGCCATCGTTCACAGTAAATTGCAATTAAAATCATAAAACCTCGTAAAAAGCGCACCTGCACCACGGCGCGCGGCACGATACACCTGCCTGTGTTTAGTTGAACCCTACGGCATAAATCAAGAGCGCACAAATGTATCTCTTTCTATACAGCAGCAGCAGATGTTATAATTTTTTTCCCGCTGTCGACAACGACTGCTCACTATTAATTTAAACTTTCGCGTCACACATGAGATCTAATCTATTTTCAAAATAATATTATATATATATATTCACGTGTGTGTGTACGTGCGTGCGTGCGTGCGCGTGTGCGTGCGTGCGTGCGTGCCTGTGTGTGTGTGTGCGTGAGAGAGAGAGCGTGTATGTGTGTGGGCATGCGGGCGTACATTCGTGCGCGCGTGTGTATGTATGTGTTGCTGTACATATATCCTCTGGGATTTAACAAATATATTGAGGGCACAATCTACGATATATTGAAGGCGCGTCTAATTATAAATTCTAGCTTATACAAACATTACATTATATTGAGTTGAGCCAGCATGTCACGAACGCTGACAATCACGGGCATGTATCGCTCGAGGCGTTTACTTTAAGAATATGTTTCATGCAACATGCACTACACACACACGCCCTATCCCCACACATACTACGCACACTACACACACACACACACACACACACACACACAACACAGCACACACACCACCACAAGCACAACCCACACACACGACACAGCACACACACACCACACACACACACACACACACACACGATACACACACACACACACACCACACACACACACACAACCCACACACATTACAACACTACAATATATATATAATAATAAATAAATAAATATAATAAATAATAAATATATAAATAATTGTATATAATAATATAATATATATAATATATATAATACAGTATAGACTCAAGCATCCATACTTATATATATATATATAATTCGGTATACCTAGTTTACTGGGCTTCTCGCATTGTAGGCACTCACTCGACAAACCGAGATAAGAGTGTGTTAGGGGAGCAAATGTGTTCAACGGTTAACGCTATTGCGCTATATAGCTTCAGTGTGAGGAGGAGTCTATCCTTTCGGGAATGCGAGTGTTCATTTCACATGAAAACAACAACAGTCGAACAATAATCGGGGAATTTTTTCTACGTTTTTAGATATAGGCGATATTGATTAAATCCATCAGCTTGGCGGACGAATCTAGGATTACGCATCGCCGTGTCTGTTAAGCTTGTGATGCGATATAGGCGAAACGCGGCGGCAAGTGCTGACAAGCGCGTGTGGGCGCCACCTGATACTCGATGCGCGCGCCTATGAATTATGAAATCCACCAATGCACTATACATACCATGTACTATGTGTCTATGTACCATGTGCTATACATATTATGTACTATGTATCTATGTACTATGCACTATACATATACTATGTACTATGTATCTATGTACTATGTACACTATACAGAGAGTAGTACTATATAGTAGAGATATTATAGTACATAGATACACTAAGTATTATGTATCTATGTAATATGTACTATATACATCGCGGTCGGAGAATGCGTGCCTGTACCTCGACTGCCGCGCACGGCCAACGAACCCCCTATCACTCATAATGAACGCCTACGCATACGCGTTTCGAAAATGTACATCCTGTCGCTGTGTTGACAACATGGCGTACCGCGACCATGATGGAAATTCAGCGTATAGGAGGTGTACAAAAGTCCTATTTCGTCTCTAGAAAAGGCACTATTTCGTCTATTTTGCACTATTTGCACTATTTTGTCTATTTTGCACTATTTTGCACTATTTTGCACTATTTTACACTATTTTGTCTATTTTGCACTATTTTGTCTATTTTGCACTATTTGCACTATTTACACTATTTTGTCTATTTGCACTATTTCGTCTCTAGAAAAGGCCTTTTTTTGCATTTTTTTTCTATTCGGCACTAGAGTGCAATAATTTGCATTATGCACGCAAGGTAGATGCCTCGTGGCCGTCTAGAAATCATTAGAAGTAAAATTAGTCGTGTTGTGTAATTGTGCCATTCCAGCTAGTGGCGTAACCATGGTCGCCGGTCAGCCATTTTTGTGTATGAAACGGGATCCGACTACTCTGTAGAAATTCGCATCATAGAGCTGGCAAAAGTTTTGAGCGGAGCATAGAGCACGAATCTGTAGTTATTTAACATGAATAAAGTGTATGTTTTGTAAGCGCAGTAACAGTGTGCGTATTTTTAATTATAGGTGTTGAACAACAGTAGAGGGCGTCCATAGGCTGCAGGCCTGAATAAGCATCGAACAGAAATTAATTAAAAATACTCACACTGTTACTGCACTTATAAAACATACACTTTATTGATGTTAAATAACTACAGATTCATGCTCTATGCTCCGCTCGAAACTTTTGCCAGCTCTATGACGCGAATTTCTACAAAGTAGTCGGATCACATTTCATACACAAAAATGACCAGCCGGTCGCTGTGGCTACGCCACCTGACGGAATGTCACGAATACACAACAAGACCAATTTTACTTCTAATGCTTTCTAGACGTCCACGAGGCATCTAACTGCATAATGCAAATTATTGCACTCTAGTGCCGGATTTCTGCGGAAAAAAATGCGAAAAAATGCATTTTCTAGAGACGATATAGTGCAACGGTGAACAATTTGCGGAGGCTTACTGTTGTACACACTGGCGCCCACAGGTCTTAAGAAAGTAGAAGCACAGAAGGACAAAATCCTCAGTGATAATAAAAAGCAATTAAGCGCCGTAGGCGCGCTGCATGCTAAGGGTGTCTGGGGGCATGCCCCCCTGGAAATTTTTGAATGGTAGGGGCCTAGACGTCTGGAGATGCAATCTTTTGAGTCTTGCGAGAGAGATTTAGGAACAAAATGTAGGAACAAAATTGTTTAACCCAAAATTTACTGGAAGCACTGTGCTTCCAGTGCTTCTATCTGCGGGCGCCACTGGTTGTACACCTCCTATAGGCGCCGGGTTAATGCACTGCATTCTGCGTGCTCGTACAGTTAACGTATAGTTTTCAGAAGCGGAGAAATAGGCGGTTATATTACAGACGATGTCAAGGAATTATTGTCTTGTGGATAATAGCCTACACGCTAGGTATGAAATAGATAGCCGTTATCTAAAAGATATCAGCGAATCCAAAAAGAAATTTTATGGTAAGTGTTTTTTCTTGTTAGATACAGCTTGTCAGAGTATGAATCCGAAGGAAGAGTTCCTGCTAACCTACCGCTCGTGTATTCGCCATCACAATATCATTATTCACAGCACCGGCATGCATTGGACCGCTTCTGGAAACAGCAGAAACCAGCGCAGCGCTCAGCTCAAACTATTGTTGCGTTTTTTCCCAATTAAAATGATCGCTAAAGTATTCACTGTGGGCAGTGTTTGCTTAGGTTACTCTGTGGGTGCGTTCCTCTACTGCATATAGTGTGCGAACTACTATGAACAAACTGTGCACTCCTTGTTCAACTACATGCATGAGTGTGCGCCCTTTGTGGTGATTTCTCGGTTTCTATTGCTTTGTCTAATCACTCGCTCACTACTGCTGAACTTGATATGGTTTCGCTCTATAAGCGCAAGACATCTTCACATCCATATATCTGCTGTTCAAAACAGTTCAATTAGTAAAAGGTCGCGGTTGTAAAATTTATAGATCGCTAGCTAGGCCTAGATTGTGACGTTGCATGACAAGGAGGAGAGAAGTCGGGTGGAACAACGGCGCTGTGAAAAATCCACTCGCAATCTACGGACAATTCGGAGAATCCAGCTTCCCATAACGAAGTCGCTTTAAATTTGAATTTGACAAATCAATGGCCGTGACAAAGTAAAAGTGCAAATTTACATTCGTTGCATTATAAACAGAAGCGCAGCGATATTTTGCTCGGAACCACCATCACGCCTTAATTCCACATTTTTCGATATTTTACGTTTAAAAAACAGTGCATTTTTGTACGGGCAATACACACGCACAAAAAATATTTAGACCGGGTACGAGCGATGATTTCGTATTCATTTAAAGCAGACGTTGCCATTCTGCGAGCGTGCGTGTCGCATGCAATTTTTATGACGGCCATTATAATAGTGTATTGACGAAATCGAACGCAATATAAAATCCGTATTGTGTAAATCGCGTGTGCATGAACGCGAGATAGCCGCACATATTATGCAGCAGTGACTTATTACCATGTTTTAATGGGACGGATTAGCGTTTTAAACTTTGCTCGGAGCCAACGCCGCGCGGAATTAATTTTATATATTCAGCCGGCTGGGCACGGCGTAATTGAATGAATTGGAGCACACAAACATCGGTCGCTGATCAACCCAGCGCGCAGTCAAGCGCGCGACTGTTATGACGATTTTAAGCAACTCGAAATCTCCGTGGAATTAATGCGATGCATGCGTCAAGATAGCAATCGATAACAAGTTCAGGATAGACCATTCATCGCGGCACATCGTATCCGCGTTTGATTTCAAAAAAACAAATAAGTAGCGGCGTAAGCAGATGCGGTGGTAATCGAACGCAACAGATACACGGAAGATTGAGGAAATGAAGACGGATTCTGACGCGAAAAAAAGCGACGGTGCCTCCCCCTATGCCGGCGGAAATCACGATGATTAATCGAATGAAATTCTTTGAGAGATTCCACGGCGGTTCATTCCCGCTACTGCGTAATCGCAGCACTTAATGTGCATGGTGGCGGTGACCTTCAAACATCTGCATGCTTTCGTCCGTATAGAGGCTTCGTACAGCGAGAATATCGGTGTTGGACAGTTTAAAGGCAATAACGTATAAGTGCTCCCCAGCGACACTGATCGTGTAGCTACGAGAAAGGCCTGGATACTTGTATAAGAATATCGTCAGAACATACTTTAGCATCCCTTGCATCTCTAGATACACTCAACAAAAACCTCAAACATCACCATAGGGAGTTTCAGCGTGGAGCTTGGCAATCTGCTCTTCGAATCTGAGTAACAGTATTCTCAGATAGTCACATTGTTGGCTGTCGATATTACCTGTATTGAACACTGATGTTATTCCCGCATGGCGTTATCATCACATGGCGGGCGAAGTTTAATTATTAAAGAGGTATTTGAGTGAGTTGTTGTGAACGTAGGAAAATATGCGATGCGCGCCATCAAAATCGCGATGGTCGACCGGCTTGGCAAAACTTCACATCCTTATTTCAGTGATTTTCATAACACGCAGGTCTTCGACTATAGTATGCAATGTAAGACTAGCAGCTTGAATAGATATAACTTTAAAGATTTCAGCGCGGCGAATGTTTCGTCGCTGGTTGGGCCTTTCACGCTACGCAGTGTAGCCATTATGCAACAGCGCTCCGAGATATATATTGAAAAGAAAATTCCATAGCCTTGTCAGATAACATCTCGTTGAGCACTCTGATTGCTGGCAAAATATCGTTCTAGTCTACTCACGCTTTACTACTTCCCATCAGTGCGCCGCAGCACGCACGCATGGCCATTATTAATGCGGATGACCGGGTGGTCAGTGAATTTCGTCGGCACACATCGAAATTAGCTAACCGGTGCGGATTGCGGGAGAAAAAAACAACAGTCACTTAAACTTCTACGTGGTCGCCGCAGTGATGTCGACTTCTCATGCAATAAATGGAAATCGGATAGCATCGCCCACGAATGACCTCCGTGGCATTACTGCGCTGCGCTTGCGTGCTTGCGCTGAACACAACTATCGTGGTTAATCACGCACTCTCTTCTCCTGCATGCGCACGTCTTTCTCTCCATGAAGGCCTATCGGTAGATGCTGCAAAACCTCAACGCACAAAGAAAACCCACAGCTAACTATTTACCACATCACTAAACTAATTAGGAAATAGTTAGTTTGGTTAATGTTGTTAATTTTCTATTAAAAAAATCCTAAATAAATCATCCCTAGCTAGTTAGTTTTTTTTTTTTTCGATAAAGCTCGCACGTTGAGTCAATATATGAAATATTTCACAGACTCGAAACAACGTAATTATATTAATGTTTAAATAAGTTTGCTTGTTAGTGGGGTTCATTCTCATGTGATGACATACATGCGACCACCCAGCTATGACCGCTTGCGAATATTCCCTTCTATGTATTAACTCTAGATTAGAGCTCACGCAGTCAGTGTGCGTCTTTTAGATGCTGATGCGAATAAGTTCCGCCTTCACATAATTACCAACTATAGAACCATATTATGATGCATGACTGTCTATAACTGATACATCCTATATTGCCTGTGTCAGTTTCGGAGAGAAATCTAATCAGCATGCATGGGTTATTGCGTCACACCACAGAAAATAGTCATGTAATGACTGTCAACCTCTAAATCTCTTTTGTGTGTGACAGTTAATTCCAGCCAGCTGTGATTTCTCGCATATATTCTGCGACGAGATCCCAGTGACATGAATGGAAATCCTGTCGTAATACCTAACTACTTTCTATTCATGCTGCGTTAATGTAATACCTCTCGATGAAAGTTGTCTTGATAAGTCACAATAAATAGCAAATTGTCTCCTATTCTAAAATAATCAATATGTGGACCAATTCGTCAAAAATAACGCTCGGGCTTGTGCTTGTGCGTGTACGCGATCGTGGGGTTGTGCGTTCATGTGTGCTTGCGCGTGTTTATGCGTGCGTGCGTGTTTATGCGTGCGTGCGTGTTTATGCTTGTGTGCGAGCGCGTGTGAGATAGTAAAGAGATAGAAGTAGAGAAATGGAGGGGTAAGAGGGTGTAGTGAAATAAGAGTGGGTGGGTGGCTGAATGGATGGATGGATGGATGGATGGATGGATGGATGGATGGATGGGTGGATGGATGAATGGATGGATGGATGGATGGATTGAATGCATGGTATGGATGGAGGGATGGATGCGATGGCATGATGGATGGGATGGATGCTGGGGATGGATGAATGGATGGAGATGGATGGCTGGATGGATGAAAATGATGGACTGCTGGATGGTGTCAAATGGCATGGATGGATGGTATGGAATGATGGCACGAGCGAATGGATCGGATTGGATGTATGGACTTGGATGGATGTGTGGATTGGATGGATGGTGGGGAGGGGATGATGGCTGGATGGTATGAGGATGGTATGATGGATTGGGGTAGGATGTTGTATGATGGCCATGGCCTGGCACGGTGGATGGCTGGGGATGGATGGCATGGCATGGATGGCATGGCAGGGATGATGGATGTGATGAGGATGGATTAGATGGATGGATGCAGGATGGATGAGGATGGTGCATGGAAGGAGTGGATGGATGGCATGGCATGGCATGGAATGGAGGATGGAATTGATGGATGATGCATGGATGGATGGATGGAGGTGGATGGATTGATGGATGGATGGAGATGGAGTGGATGGATGGAATGGATGGGGATGAGATGGGGATGGGAATGGTGTATGGTATGGGATGGATGGATGGAATGGATGGATGGCATGGGATGGATGGAGTGGATGGATGGATGGGGATGGGATCTATGGATGCGATGGATGGATGGATGGATGGATGGTGATGGATGATGGATGGGTGATGGCATGGAGGTGGAATGGATGATGGATGTGAATGGATCTGGATGGATGGATGATGGATGATGGATATGAATGGCATGGATGCATGGAGGATGGATGGATGGATGGAGGATGGATGGATGGGATGGATGATGCGATGGAGATGGATGGATGCGATGGATGGAGGATGAGATGGTATGGAATGGATGGACGGGATGGAGATAAATGACTGGAGATGAGATGGCATGGTGATGGGTGGATGGAGGATGGTATGGATGGATGGTGATTGGATGGTGGATTGGATGTATGGAGGAGGGAGGATGGAGGGATGAGGGGGATGACGGTGCCATGGCGCCTGATTGGAGGCTGCACATAGTTCATGGATGGATGGATGGAATGGTGGGAGGATGGATGGATGGTGATGGCATGGAATAGGATGATGATGGATGATGGAGATGGATGTGGAGGATGGATGGATGTTATGGATGATGGGATGGAGTGTGGATGGATGGATGCGCATGGATGGAGAATGGATGGATGGATGGAGGATGGATGGATGGATAGTAAATAGAGGGGAATGGATGATGGATGGATGGAATGGATGGATGATGGCGATGTATGGATGGCATGGATGGATGGAGAGGAATGATGTGGAGGAATGGACATGAGGATGGAGGATGGAGGAATGGCGATGGATGGATGGATGGATGGATGATGGATGGATGGATGGTGATGGATGGATGATGGTATGAGTATGGCAGAATCGATGCATGGATGATGTGGAGAGGATGGAGGGTGGATGGGAGGGATATTGACAGGATGGTGGATGGATGGATGGCATGATAGGATGGATCGATGGATGGAGGCGGAGGATGGATGGTGATGGATGATGGTATGGATGGTATGATGGTGGATGATGAGGTGGATGATGGCATGGGATGGATGGATTGGATGTGGCAGGAAGTGGATGGCTGATTGGATGGATGGAGGATCGATGATGGATGCGAGATGGATGGTGTGATGGATGATGGAATGGCGATGGATGCATGGTGGATGAATGAGGAGAGTGTGTGGATGGATGGATGGCACTGGATGATGGTATGATGGTATGTGAGGACGTAGGATGGATGGATGATGATGATGGTATGCCCCCTGGCATTGAATGGCATGGATCGATGACCACATGGATGGCATGGATGGATGGAGTGGAGGATGATGCACATGGATGGATGGATGGATAGATGGATAGCATGTGAGTATAATGGATGGATGGTGGCATGCAATGGGTACTGGCATGGATGGTATGGCTGGAGATGGTGGTATGGATGGTATGCATGGCTGGATGATGGATGAGGCAGGATGAATGGTGATGGATGAATGGATGATTGGATCTATTGATGGAGGATGGATGTGGAGGATGGATGATGGCATGATGGTTTAAGGATAGGATAGATAGATAGATAGATAGTAGACTAGATAGATAGATAGATTAGATAGTAGTATAGATGATAGATAGTAGATAGTAGATAGATAAGATTAGAATAGCATAGTAGTAATGATAGATAGTAGATTAGGATAGATAGTATAGATAGATATAGATAGATAATAGATAGATAGATAGTAGATAGATTAGATAAATAGATAAATCGTATACGAATAGATTAGATAGATAGATAGATAGATAGATAGATAGATATCGAGATAGAGAGATGGAGAGATAATACGAGAACGAGAGAGAGCGAGATGTTGGGGGAGAGTGCGAGAAAGACAGAGAGGGATATAGAAAGACATAAGGGGGATAGACGCGAGAGAACAGGACGGGCGAGCAAGAGATAACACATGACAGCGGAAAAAAACGAGAGCGAGTGAACAAGAGGGAGGAAACGAGGGTGATTGAGAGACCGTGTGAGACGATTACCCAGTGGGATATGCTTTTATGACTAAATGGGATGATTTCACGTGGGGTAAAACAGGCTTGACGGATCCTAACAACGTGATCGTGCATGTTACAGATACATACAAGCATTACGGCAACGCTAGCCTACACGCGACGTCTAGGCGTAGGTCGGGCACACGGCGGCGGAGCGCCACGAAAACGTGAATCATTCACACAGGCGGGGAATCCATACAGTATCTCCAAACGTTTGCATGCTGCACGCACTTTACACTATAGAGTTAAGAGCATAGCTTCAGTTGTCTATCCAAACTCCCAGTGGAATCGCAGCGCTGACACGCGCAAGCCTGACACGCGATAGCTTCCCAACATTAGGGGATCTTTTATTATTAGCTTCTTTGGCAAATAAAACTGATAATATGGCGATAAAAAGCTGGTGAAAGGCAGCACTCGTATTGATCGAGAAGAAATATAGAAGTCAGAGCTGAATACCTACCGAATTAATTGCTATGTACCAATAGAAAAATCGTCACATAATATTTACGAAAGCGTCTGCATTGGAAAGTTGGACGGCGCTATAAACAAGTCATGATCTATAGCGATTCTGGTAATGCTATATAACACGTTTACGCGAACGTTCATGCGCCGTGTATTTATTCACACATATGTTATATTGTTTTATAATTAGCGGAGACAAATTTATTTCTGATGGCATTAATGGTTGAAATGATTAAATGGATGTTCTGAATGGGTTTGTATTATTAACCCCTGATATATATATTATTATATATATATATAATCATATATATTTTCGTATGGTGTGTGCCGTGGTGCTGCGTGCTGTGCGTCGCGTCGCTGTCGCGTCGGCCAGTGTGCGTGTGTGTGTGTGTGTGTGTGTGTGTGTTACTGCAATATCGCACTAGCGTAAACTCACTGTGTTTCAGAATAATTCAATATATAATTATCTGGATTGCAAATGGTCTCATTGCAATTGCTCTGTGTTTCTAATATGTAGCATTTAATTATGGCATGTAAGGTGAGAACGGTAGTGTATTATCATGATCGAGAATCGAAAGCTATCTATACGCGTCGTACGGATATTTATGCGTATGGGATATTTTATAGTAGGGTGTAGAATTCTGGCCGTGAATAATATCTGTTCAAAAGCAAACCTTCTACGGTATCTTAGCAACCATTTTAATACATGCGAATAGTGATTTCTAGAGTTGTGGACTAGACTAGTGGAAAGACTAGAATATGCGTCATTACGTATCCACTTTGTATCATCACGATAATCATTTTTGCCTCTGGCCATAGCGAGTGGGTTACTCTTGAGCTTCATAAATATAGACACCTGCGCCGAGACATCGTCTGTCATCGACCCGTTCCCTTCTCTTACCCCGCGGCCTCCATTTTCAATGCCTGACTGCTGATATTCTCCGGGACTCATGCCGCCTGAGCAGCAGCTCATCTCTATAGCCGTGTTGTACGCAGTGTTGATACCGATGGTCTCTGGTTGCTTTTCCGCCACAGCTCTTTAATCGAGATCCGGTCGGGTCACCATATGCACAGAATGCTCCTGAGGCCAGAGTTAATGTAGACTTGTCGTCTGCGCTCTAGATTCTTGCTCAGTGTCCGTGATCAATGAACTAGTACCACTGCTATAAATGCAGTAAATGCCAGGTTAGGTATCGAAAGATGCAACGGGATTATATGGAAATGTATGTAACTATGGCTATCTAGGTTTTGCGTGGCCTTTCTAGGTTTAACAATTGCAGATGGATATCGCGATTTCTAACCATCGCCGAGAACAGTCTATAATATGCCTCCGTAATTCGACCGAAGGGCATTCTTTGTCCGTAGTCTCAGTTTTATTGAATAGAGTATGATTGCTCACGAATGAAAGCCCGCCTTTGCGCCTGGCGCTGACATATGCTGTGCATCATGTTTGTCGGCTGCTTACCACCTTTCCCGTGCAGATGGGCTTCCGTGCTTATTTGGCCTGGTGACGTCATCGGCTTCCGATGCAGCGTCTGGCGTGCATTCGAGCATGCTCCTAGCTCTTGCATAGCCTTTCTCAACCTCGGCTTCCGCTTTGTATTTTTCTATGGTGCTCGTATTAGCTCATCAAATTTGTTTGCGTGTTTTTTACGTCTTGTGTTCTTCAGCTTGTTTGTGCTTGGGTTTCAGTCCAAAATCGGTTACTGCATGGCTAAGGTCTCTTTCTCGATTCATGTATCATCAAATTAAGCCTTCGTCTTAATCTATCGAAAATAAATAATTTAAAAATAAATAAAATAAGTAATCGATTAAAGACTTCGTTGCTTGCGTCAGGTACCTCAGTTCAGGTTTCCGCGTCGTTTCATGTTCATCAGCCTAGCCTATATGCTGTCGTGCATATTGTAGCTCAAACATATTGTCGCCGTTGTATCGTGTAATCAAGAAATGTCTTCTCCACTTGCATACGCGATGACATTCAAGGACAGTAATTTTACTCAAGTAAAATGATGCATGCGTCAAAATACTCACGTGTGCGCCGGATTTTGGTTGAGTTTTCTGACGCATGAATCAAGAAACTCAATATCAAACATGTTTGATAATTTTTGACTCATGCGTCAAAATTTACTCAACACGGGTACTCACAGCGCATGCGTTTAAATAATTGTGCGCCCAGTATTGGCTGCGCACAGTCACGTGATCTACATTACCACTTATTCCTTGAGTAATTTTACTCACGTGTGCGGCGGACGCTGAAAATATTTCGCGTGAGTATTTTGACGCATGTATCATTTTACTTGAGTAAAATTACTCGCGTGTGCGCCGGGCTGTACGCGATGACATGACAGGTGGTGTTCAGTGTCGATGCGAGTGAACCGGATCCGGCCGGGCTGAATCCGACAGTAATCCGACATCTTGTGCATCCCCGTGTAAGACATTTTTCTCTTAATTGCCAATCTAGATAATGTCACTGTGGAAGCACGTTGTCAGTCGATCAATGATGAGCGGTTTACCTGCTGCGTTATGTAATAGCGCTGTAATATAACACACCAGATATGCTGGATATCAGATATGCTGCGAATGTCATTTTATATGTATGGAGGTGAACAAAAGGTGCAAAGCTACTTTTATAAGGCAACCTATCCGGCTATATATTGCGGAATCATGCTATAAGTATTCGTGCGCAAACGTCTATGCATTGTATTGCGATTGTATTTGCATATATTACCGAACGACTGTAAATGTTGGCAGGGTTGCCGTGGGTTGGCATTAGCACCGGAAATACGTTTCATTACGTTTATAATGGAATTGTGCTATAAAAATATGCACGGTAATCACTAGAGCACGCGGTGACACGTAATGACTCCATTTTCATAGTGAGCGCATTATCCCAGAAATATAGGAATAACAAGGAATTATAGCCTCATACGAATTGCTAAAGCAAAGATCACGTGATCTTATCTAAAGCGAATATGAATTATATTATGGCGTCAACACCGTAAACAGCCGTCATTAATTAATCAATATTTATTAAACCAGCTGGTGAGCTATTAAATGAAACCGCTGTCGCCGTACTGCAATTTCAAGACGAAACTGCGCTTTCAGAAGCATATACGCCGACGGGCATTCAGCAAAACTGGCAAAAAAACAGACGAAGTGTCGGCGCCCAATGATTTCCGCGCGAAGCTTTTAAGCGCCTCGCGTAATGAGATTGCGTTGCGAGCTCTTGATTTAGAATAAATGAAGTTCGTAGAAATCCGGATCGCGCCGTATCACGCGTTGCGGATGCGGCGAGCAGTGTGGCAGCAGTGAAGCTGCGCATGGCGCAGTGTTTAACTGTGGCGATAAAGGCCGGCGCGTAACTAACGATCCGTCTAAAGTCCTTTACTTAGTTTTGATACGGATTTTTCAATTCGCAGTTTTTGGGAGAGAATCGGCGGCTGCTTTAAGGCGCTATTGATTCACAGATAAACGGCTGATATTTGCTTATTGTCGACGCTTTGGCGTTTAAAGTAGGCGGGTGCATCGGCGAGATGAGAACGAACGAACGATGGAGAATGCACACCGCCACAATGAATATAGCGGGAAGTTATCGATACAGGCAATTACACATGGGTTTTTACAATGGAAGAAAATTGGCGATAGTTATTAGAAATTCGACGCACGTCATAGTTATTTTACATCATTTTCAACGAACGTTTCATCTCGCCCGAAAATTTCCTGAGGCGCGTAGTGTGTAATTTATGCATATGAAATATCGTAATTGCTGGCGTCAGCGCAGGAAACGAGCGGTTCTCAAGATATAATTGCCTGATATTGTAGCAACCAACGCACCATATATGCTACGTGCATACACGGTCACGTGATATTCACCTCTAATATCCATTAACCAGTCTCACGCGAGTGTTGTTGTAACATGATGTATTTAGCAATTAACAAGTGAAAATTACGGAGTCATTGTAGATATTGTAGGCAAATACTATCGCAATTACTGACAACCTAATATCGTTGATCGCATAAGTTGAATGAAAAATACCTCGTGGCATGAATGCAAATCGCATACAAAATCATCGTTTCGTAGGTCTACAATATAACACAATGAGTTACTGAGTCGTTATACGCGTTACCACACGGTTAATTTCCTTCTCATTTTAAAACATATTTCACCGGCCGAGTTTGCTGTCGCGTATACCCGTGTTACGTTATTAAACTTCATCTGGCTTCAGTTATAACTAGGAGGCCCCGAGGTAAAGCCATTTCGAAATACAATGTGGGTAGGAAACTGCAGTGCATTACACGCTATTTTGGCTTCAAATGCATTAGCATGGATATTCCCGCGCCCGAAGCCTGGCGTTCATTGTGCATACAAATAGGCGCGGTGAATGCGCGCCTGGTTCATGCGTTCACACAGCATACGCACTCACGCATTGAGTCCGCCGCGGGTGCGTACGTGCGCTGGCTGCGGATGAGTCGAGCGTGAAGATGTGAAGCCATGCAGCCGAGCGTCCGTCCGTACGCGATCATCGCTGATGAGTCGGCAGCAGCAGCAGCGTGCGGCGGCGGCGTTTAAGTCGCAAGTGAGAATTTAATGCGCGCCACGTGCGCTTACACGAAGCTCCCGCGGTCGTCGCAAGCGTATATATACGCGCTAAACATCGCAGGAAGTCACGATGATTTACATCGTTCAACTATTACGCGATTCGTCCGGAAATTCGAACCGCTAGCGAGCAGCGCGTGAGCGGCTTGCGCTACTTATTGCGTCGATCAAGAAAGCTGCTGACAGTGACGATTTAAAAGCTCGATTGTGAAACAGCCGTCGCGAGGACGCGAACTTTCACGACATACCAGTTTGGACTTGTGTTGACCGGGCGCGTGTCAATAGACACGGGATAAAAAATGCGAAATAAATTCTATAACGACGTTTGTCGGGCTGATTAAATGCCACACTGGTTTAAAGTAAAGCCTCATTGCGGGGCCCAGTGCCAATGGTAATCGCCACGTTTCATCAAAGAGTATGCAAACGCAGTAGTTTATTCCCATCGCTACCGTCTCATAACATTGCACATAAAATCCCCGCTGGCCTTTGATAGGCGCGCAGCAAGCTCCGAGCGATGAAAGCTGTAGCAACGCAAATATGCATGCCGTTTTAAATGCACCCATTAAGAGCATATGAAGCCTCGGAGAGACGCGCACTGTTTTACGGCGCATTCGAACTTTATATCCACTGCCGAAGAAGAGGCAGCTGCCTAGTGCAGACACGCTGATATATACACATCCAAATACGGACTCCGCGCGTGACGGTTTCAAGCGCATGTACGTAGGCCTACTCGAGGCCTGTGTCATCATGTATATATATATATAGAGTGCAAGTGACAGTGTTGCCAAACATATCAATCTGCTGTGTCTGCGAGATCTTACTCTAGTCGTGCTTGCGCTGCCTTCCGTCAATCAGAAAACAACGAGCAAACGTTCGCTATATGCACGTGCACGCACTATATATCGCTCTTCGCCGCGTGATGTTATCTGTATGCAGCTCGCAAGCCACGTTACAAGATATAACGGAATTCATGTGCGATTACGACGCCAATATCGATATGTCGTAACTAACAACAATACTGCGACAAATACTGCGATATAATATAATATACTGCGATATAATATATATGCGATATAATATAATATACTGCGATATAATATATATGCGATATAATATAATATACTGCATATAATATACTGCGATATAATATATATGCGATATAATATAATATACTGCGATATAATATATATGCGATATAATATAATATACTGCGATATAATATTATATATGCGATATAATATGCGATATAATATGCAAAAATTCTGCAATCTATAGTATATTGCCAATAAATGGTCAGTAGTTATATGCATGGTTATAAACAGGAATTCATAAATAGTATTGACAGTGGATCGAATAATGTATAATACGCCACTAACTCAATACGGAAACGGAGAGCCTAGACATCGCATTTAGACACGTATGTATTACTAGCATTTAGGTTTTCAAAATAAAGGCTCCCGAAACGCGCGAGTGTCTTACCTCACACAGCAGCGAATGTTTAAAAGAAATAAAATTATTAGACGGCAATAAAAGAACATAAAATAAGAGAACACGTGTTATTAAATACCAGTGCGAAAACTATAGTGTTTATGGGTATGGTAATGTTTATCGCTTTTGTATATATCGCCATAACTGACATTCGTGAATGGGTAAAATGTTATGAAAAAGGCGTTGCCGCAATTCCGTAGCACACCGTCTACAAAGGCTCTCGCATGCGCTCATGCTAAATTTCCGAAGTTCGTAACAAGATGGAAAGGTTAGCGTAGACATCACTCGCGCTTAATCTCGTGTACCTTGCGGATAGAAATCACATATACATTGCCTGTTCGAATTCAACCTCCGATGACGGTATTATCTTATTGATCGATTGGAATGCTGTGCATGGAAGCTGTGGTTAGATTACAATCCCACGCGTCGTATCATCTAATCATCATTCACTGACGTCTATCGAACCTTAGGATGGCATCACCTACTAGGTCAGCCTCGAAGCTACCACGTCTTCATGACCAGATGCCGCCGATCAAGTGCATGTCCGAGTTCAAACGTTGAGTGTATATAGGAATTTCTAACATTAATCGCTTCCTTATTGTATAGTTATGTGCCGAGACTTTTATTTACAGAAGGACAGATCTCCGTCGATCATTCTCAATCGATATGTGACTCGAACAGTTATCGATCACCGTCGACAGTCGTGATCTGTTTTGATCGAGATGGGACTCGATCGGTGATTGATCAGCATTGACAGTCGTGATCGGTTGTCGTCGAAACAGGCGCATATGCTCAGCAGCAGCAACGCGCACATGCACCGCATCGTGACCGGGCTGAAAGATAAACCGCTATATTAATTAAATATTTAATTAGTTCGCCCTCCAGGTTACCCGACAAGGGAAGCGCGCATGGGGCAGGTGGCCGATGAGGTATATCCGCGCTCATGCACCGAGGTTCAGTAATTAGTATGGACACTGATCGCAGGGCCTAAGCCATGTTGAAAACCACTGATGGCAGAATGTCAGTTCGATGATCGAGCCGAGAATATGTGAGTACAGAGGCTGATACATCGTGCAGCAACATGGCGACCGTTGATTCGCGCTCGGCTGGCTACGCGACCCGTCGTTAATTATCGTTAAGCCAGCCGAGGCGAATCGCGCGGTTTGAAGCCGTTGTTTTCGCCGCTTACGCGCGCTTTGTCTAAACTTCGGATAATTGTGACATGGGCTGCACACGGTTAGCTGTACGCGACACCGCCGCAATCATCGTTCTGTTGCGAACCGAGCGAGGAAAAAATCTGCTCGTCACTTCCATTCGCCGTTGCCGTCGCCCGCACACACACACACACACACACACACACACACACACACACACACACACACACACACACACACACACACACACACACACACATTTTCTAGATTGATGAGGCAGGTTGTTTTGTGTTAGCGGGTTGCATTCGAGTGCGGCGCGCATCTCAGCTCGCAATATCTAATGCTAAACACACCGACAGGTGGCGCTCACAATGTCCTCTCTCGCCCACTCGGGTGTCTCTCTTCCGGGCGTGATCGTACAATGCCTTTGTTGTCGTAGGGTGACCACGCCTCTCTCTAGATGAGCATACTCAAATCGGGAAGTCGCACTGTCCCGGTCGGTCGTATATCTGAATTCGACACGGAGAGGTCGGGCGGAGATTGGTGTAAATGGACGAAACCAGCAGTGCATGATTAGCTGTGACAAATTCGGCCCGAGACGGAGAGTGGTACGAGCATAGGCAAGAGATCGCAGGCACGCAGTGTTGATACGCACAAATAATCATTAATTATACAGTGCTAATGGCTCCAACGATCCAAAAAAAGACAATCAAAGTTGTAGCGACGTGCCCGGATATCATTGGCGTGACCAGGCAAGCCAGCTTCCGAGCATAAGTCATCAAAAAACCGTCACCGTTCAAATAATGAGCGGTTGAAGCGATGTGTGGGTGGTTTACCCACAACCAACAACTGACGAATGACTATTTAAAACATTCTAGTTTATATTCCGAAAAGAGCGACACATATTTCGTCGCTCGTTTTCTGTACGGCAATACAGGGCAAACATGGCGGTGTGACGCAGACAACGCGCGAAATGCAACGCCGTATATAATAGCTTCCCCGTGGCGATGTTTTAGCGACATTAGTCCTTTTACTCCAAAAGGCAACGCAGCTATAATTTACAACAATTTTGCTAACTATTACAATAAATCATAATATTATATCGCGTTTCTGCGGCTCTTACATTCAAGCTCGCCGATTCATGCTTGCGTTCGCTTCACAAGAATACGTTTAGGAGTACGAAGTAGTGAAGGCGCGCGTGAGCGATTACAAGGGACGGGTATGTAACGTTGAATGTGAAATGTTATTAGTTGCAAGAAGCAACCGCCGGCGTTGAGATTGTTTTAAAAACGGCTAATTTCGTTGTTGTACAAAACCGCTGTATCCTAGACTAGACTAAAAATAATTAAAACAACAAATTCATTATTAGCAGCGTTTCTCTGTAATTACGGACAGTTACTAAACTATGCACACAGCATACACGCGTCATACGTATAGGCAGCGGTCGACAATACGCGCGCTGTGCACGTGCTGCTGAGGTGAGGGTAACATCAGAAGCTAATAATGACAAATTAGTCATTATTAGCTCTTGGTAACATCCATAGCCGATGTATCAATCTATTTCCTTTTTTTGTTTGGGCTGAAAGAGCTAAACACAAGCATAGGCAGTGCACGTGCAATGCACATGCGTAGCTGTGTAATTTTTAACTATATGCATTAGTAAAAATATTAGCCTGAGTAATGACGGCGTTGCTTTTTTAATGGCATATTACTTCTTTGTGAATAATTAATGTTTGTTTTTGTACCAATGCATTCACACCATCTTTCATTTGGAACGAGATGTTTCTTATAATTCCTCTACACATCCCACACACATGCATGATGTACCCCACTTATACATATGTTTATGTATATAATTACATTCCTAACAGTAATTAATTAGCGAAAATAATCTTATTAATTAGCATCAGAACCTGCTTCATATACGCCAGTAGGGGTGAGCGTATATACCGCAACACGGACTAGACGACCGGGTAGATGCAAGCCAAGCCTACCATTTTCATGACGTGTTCACATCCCAAACACACTCGTAAGCGTATAAACACACATAAAATTTCTTACTATTATATTGACACATTTATATATATTATATAATATTATATTGACACATAATATAACACATATATACAAGCACTCTTACACACTCACACGTGCGCTTACACATTCACACGCACGCGCACGCGCGCACACACACACACACACACACACACACACACACACACACACACACACTCGCTCTCTTTCTCTCCTCTCTCTCTCTCTCCTCTGTCTCTCTCTCGTCTCATCTCTCTCTCTCTTCGTCTTCTCTCTCTCCTCTCTCTCGTCTCTGCTCTCTTCTCTCTCTTCTCTTGCATCTCATCTTCGCTTCTCCTACTCTCTCTCTCTCTCTCTCCTCTCTACTCTCCTCTCCTCCTCTCTCCTCTCTCTCTCTCCTCTCTCTCTCTCTCTCTCTCTCTCTCTCTCTCTTACACACGCACGCACACCCGCACGCTCGAGGAGAATTTGGCAGACGCTTTGACGCTTGCCTGTTACATAGATTTCATTGCGAGTACTGTCTATATGCTGACCGGATATGTTAGGCATTATATAATAGTGAGTTGACATTGGCGTATAGATTTCATCGCCGCGAAAAAGTTGTATTTGTAGGACTATGCTGCAATTATGAAATAGGCGCCCGTACTCATTGTGTGCCGACAGATATTTGCTCTATCGCAACTATAGGGTGTGAAGTCCCGAATCTCGTGTGTGCGTGGACAAATACCGATACTCGTCTACATAGCTCTGCTGTCCCGGCGTTTACATGAGCATTTCGTCCTCAGCCTGACAACGTACAATATACAGCGGGAGCGCGGGCGAGGGTGCGGGCCCGTAGCGCGGAAGGCTCTCGTCGAAGCAAGTATATATATATATCGTAATAGCGTTCGAAATGTGAAGTGTTGAGCAGACAACATGTATTTGCGGTAGTAATCACACGCATGAGACACCCCCATGAGACACCGCCATGAGACATCCCCATGAGACACCCCCATGAGACATCCCCATGAGACACCCCTATGAGACACCCCCATGAGACACCCCCATGAGACACCACCATGAGACACCCCCATGAGACACCCCCATGAGACACCCCCATGAGACACCCCCAAAAGACACCCCATGAGACACCCCCATGAGACAGCCCTATGAAACACCCCCATAAGACACCGCCATGAGACACCGCCATGAGACACCCCCATGAGACACCCCCAAAAGACACCCCCAAAAGACACCCCCATGAGACAGCCCTATGAAACACCCCCATAAGACACCGCCATAAGACACCGCCATGAGACACCGCCATGAGACACCCCCATGAGACACCCGCATGAGACGCCCCCATCCCGCGTCCGCGCGCATGCTCAAGACGTAAAGCACACGGCTCATCTAGACGCAAACATTACGTGTCGGCGATTCGTGAAATCGTCGCCAAGAACTCGAACGCCTGGCGGTTCGTGGATATTTCCAGATTTTCGGTAAACCCGGTTAGCTTCAAGTGACGTCACACTCATTAACGAGGAATGAGTGGTGCGTAGACTGACGGATGCGAGGATCGGACAGCAGTTTCTGCAGTGTTGCACTCAGGGGGGCAGCAGCAGTAGCGGCGGAGGCGGCGGTGGCGGCGGCGGCGGCGGTGGAGGCGGCAGCAGCAACAACAGCAGCAGCAACAACAGCTGCAGCAGCGGCGGCGGCGGGGGAGACGGAGACGGAGGCGGCAGCAACAACAGCAACAGCAACAACAGCAACAGCAACAACAGGAACAGCGGCGGCGGAGGCGGAGGCGGAGACGGAGACGGCAGCAACAACAGGAACAGCGGCGGCGGAGGCGGAGACGGCAGCAACAACAGGAACAGCAGCGGCGGAGGCGGAGGCGGCAGCAACAACAGGAACAGCAGCGGCGGAGGCGGAGGCGGCAGCAACAACAGGAACAGCGGAGGCGGAGGCGGAGACGGCAGCAAC
>NW_014577342.1:173527-175745 GCF_000485595.1 Priapulus caudatus
ATTACCTTGAGCTCAAGGCCATGGCATTGGACGAGGTCTTGGTCAAGGTCAGTAAAAAGGAGGTCAAGCCCATTACCTTGAGCTCAAGGCCATGGCATTGGACGAGGTCTTGGTCAAGGTCAGTAAAAAGGAGGTCAAGCCCATTACCTTGAGCTCAAGGCCATGGCATTGGACGAGGTCTTGGTCAAGGTCAGTAAAAAGGAGGTCAAGCCCATTACCTTGAGCTCAAGGCCATGGCATTGGACGAGGTCTTGGTCAAGGTCAGTAAAAAGTGGGTCAAGCCCATTACCTTGAGCTCAAGGCCATGGCATTGGACGAGGTCTTGGTCAAGGTCAGTGTTAATGTCAACACCGCCAGACAACAACAACAACAACCCAAACTACCAATGATCTACTGCAAACTTCTTCAGTGTATGTTACAATTTCTTTGATAATTTTTCAGAAAAGTATTGTTGATAGCCTTTGAATAATCATTAACACCATATATAAAGAGGAATCTAGGGCGTTTTATTTAGAGTATATTTATTTGAAAGCATTTCAATCGTGAACGCACATGCATGGGATTACAATCAGGGTGCTACTTGCTCTAGTTATAGAGCTAGATGTTCTAGTTTTAGAGCTACTTGTTCTAGTTACAGAGCTAGATGTCCTAGTTCTATGGGTAATTGTTCTAGTTCCAGAGATACTTGTTTTAGTTCTAGACCTACTTGTTCTAGTTCCAGAGCTACTTGGTCTAGTTCCAGAGCTAGTTGTTCTAGTTCTATAGCTAGTTGTTCCAGTTCTAGAGCTAGTTGTTCTAGTTCTATAGCTATGTGTTCTAGTTTTAGTGCTAGTTGTTCTAGTTGAATGAGCATGAAATGAGAATTTCTAACAACGGGCCGCAGTCGTACACATAAAACGCGAGACCACATGCTCATACATATGGGATTGAACTTACAATAAACGATTAGTATAAAATACAACTTTTAAACACGTGGAATATCAGTATAAAACACTGTAATCGTCAGTTACAATGGTTTGTCTCAGAAGTCCCCCGACGCGAATCGGTGTGCATCATGCTCCCTCTGCCTCCTCTGCTTCTGCTTCTCCTCTTCTGCGGCATTACTTTACCAGGGCGTAAGAGAGGTCCTCACACTACATCAAGGCAAAGGTTTTTCATATCATTAACTATGAGGAAACATATGACATCAATTGATCAAGTACTTGATATAACAACTGGAATGATTTTCAACTTAATCAAACAACGTTTACGAAACGTGAAAATTTATTGGATTTATGATTGGCGAAATATGACGTCCAATAAAATAAAAAAGTGAATTTTTACTTAATCAGGCTTGCATAGCTGAGGCAATTCTCGTCTGTCCTTATAACGTTACAGTAACCAGGATAACTACATTTACCATATTCAGTCTTCGTTATTCATAGAATTAAACAAAACTCGATATCTCGATATATATTAATATATAATCACTGATACGTCACTTATATCCAATTTCAGGCAATTTTGTGATACGAAAACTAGCAAAATAAACAATTACCGTTGTTCTTAGCAGTTTCTTTAATCGGAGAGTGGTGGCCCGTCAGTGATTCTCCATGGAAACGTCGAAATCAAATCTAATGTATAAAATCATTATTGATTTATATTAATATACAATCAATTATTATATCAATATTTTAATTATCACTAATTTATATACATATAATATTATATATATATACAACCCCGCCATCACTCCCCCGAACAACTTATCCCTCGTCACATTCACCCCCATCATCAATTTCCTGACAATAAATCCTACGGACAATCCCCCCCGACAATTCCCTCAAATTCACCCCAGACAATCATCTCCTAGCCACTATACCCGACGGACAATCACGCCCTCCCCCGCGTCGCATATTTACCACCTCCCCGCGGTTTCGGTGGGTATGGCCGCATCTTCGGTCACGCCAGACCAATTGCATTCCCTGCGAATAACCCGAGCGCATATCACCGGCCATTCCGCACGACATTTCCTCGACATGTTGCATGTATTGAACTTTGTCTGACCTATATACTTTGGTCCGTGCTTCCTAAGTAATGTTGTTAACTATTGTTTTTTGTTTAAGTTTTGCTTTAGCATGGACTCAGCATATTCTTGATAGGTCACCTCTATCCATAATTTGTCTCAATAGCGTTATGCTATGAGCTGAGAAGGATTTTATCGGTTTATCTTAGAGAG
>NW_014577342.1:175770-183942 GCF_000485595.1 Priapulus caudatus
TGTATTTTTGACATTTCCAGTGGAGAATCACTGTGCGAGCCACGCACTCTGCGATGTAAACTCTTAACGAAATATGCGCCATATCTGCTTCTCTATGAATGGTTTTGCTGTAAGCAATTACACTGGGTAACGAGCAGAGATGGGACCTGTACCTTCAGCTATGCAAGTCCTAACTGAAACTAATTAGAGTTATGCATCATATGTTTCTGACGTCAGAAATCTAATAAAACCTTGAGATATCCCAAGTTTTGTAAATGTGCCTTAAGCTTACATACATGTCTTAGATAACATTAAAAATCTTGTTACTTATCTTATTAAGTAACCAATCAATCGCTTGTTATATGTTTCCTCATTTGTTATTGATATAGAAAACTTTTTCCAGCAAAGAATTTTGTCTAGGGCAACCTGTTAAATCACAGCGCCGACCTATCGTCACACAGAACACCGACGCTCGCCTGGTTAACCATGACTCTCTACACAGATTTAGCGCCTCCCTGTGGTGTTGAGACCAACCAGTTCTATATGGGCCAGATTCCGGAGATGTCAGTGTGAGGGTTCTTCTACACGCGTTGGTCACTCATACTCATGTATATTATTCAAATCACTTAATTAGCCTGTTAGAATGTTCCTTGATAAATATTTATATATATGATATATATATTATATATATATATATAGTATATATATATAATATAGATTAATAATATTTGGCCATGATTATATTTAACTAAATAGGATCATACAGACATGTTTATTCTCAGTAGAGTTGATTTGACATTTCTACGGAGAACACTGACGGGCCTCTGGCAGAAGTGCTAAGAGGCAATAAGGTATTTGTTCATTATACTGTCACATAACACCATAACATTTGAAAACAATTCTAAAACAACATTTGCGCTCATACCTGGCTTCTTTATCGGTTCCTGCTGTAACGGTACCTGCCTATTAAAAATGTGGGGTTTATCCTCAAAGCCTACTTGCAAGTCCTACTAAACTTTTCATTAGATGTAATCTATCAGATTTTTGACAGTCAGAAAAGCTAACAAAACCTCTCTACGTTTTCATAAATGTGCTGCTTAAGCTCTTAATAGAGTTAAGAAGTCTGTTATATAAGTATTAATTCAATTACCTGTCATGGCTGTTTTATCGATTGTTAGTTGATATGAAAAATTCGTGCTGCAGTGGGCGAATTGGTTGGTCTATGTGGCAACCTGTCAAATCACAGCGCCGCCCTATCGTCACACACCTCGACGCGCCCCTGGTAGAGACCATGACTCTCAGTACCAACGAAGCTTTCAGCGCCCCCTCGGTGAGACATGGACTCTCTAATTCAAGCTTGTCGCCGCCCAGGTGAGACCATGATTGCGCTACAACAAGGCTTAGCGCCCCCTGGTGGAGACCGATGACTGCTATCACTCAAGTTAGGCCGCGCCCTGGTAAAAACCATGACTCTCTACTCAAGCTTAAGCGCCCCCTAGTTAGACCAATGACTCATCTACATCAAGCTTAGCGCCCTGGGGTGAGACAACACCACTCCTACATCAGCTTCAGCACCCCGCTGCTAAGACCCATGGATCTCTACGATCAAGCTTAGGCACCTCAGCTGGTGTGAGAGGCCGATGACTCTCTACATCAATGCTTAGCGGCCCCCTGGTGAAAACCGGAGTGACTCTCTCGATCAAGCTTTAGCGCCCCGCCTAGTTAAGACCCATGACTCTCTACATCAAGCTGTAGCGCCCCTTAGTGAGGACAACCCACTCTACATCAAGCTTAGGCGACCCGCTGCTTTAGAGACCAGGCTCTCACATCAAGTTAGCACCTTCCTGACAGGGGAGTCTGTGAGACCATTGAACTTTCTACATCCAAGCTTAGCGCCCCCTGCTAAGACCATGGGACTCTCTACATCCAAGCTTAGCAACTCCTGGTGAGACCATGACCTCTCTACACTCAGCTTAGGCGCCCCTTTTGGTTGAGACCACACCCACTCTACATCAAGCTTAGCGCCCCCTAGTGAGGGACCTGACTCTTACGTCAAGCTTAGCCCCCCTAGTAGAGGAACCATGGACTCTCTTACATCAAACCTTAGCGCCCTTAGTGAAACCAATTGGCTATTCGACATCAAGTTTAGCGCCCCTGGTGCGGACAATAACTCTTCTGACATCAAGCTTAGCGCCCCCTGGGGTTGAGACCATGACTCATCTACATCAAGCTTCAGCGTCCCCTGGTGAGCCATGACTCTCTACATCAAGCTTAGCACCCCTAGTGGACCAATGACTCTCTACATCACGGGCTGTAGCGCCCTTTAGTGAAACCATGCGCTATCTACATTCATAGTTATAGCCGCGGTCCCACCTGGATTGAGGACAAGGTAGAGGCTCTGCGTACATCAAGACGTTAGCGCGCCCCTGGTGGAGGACCATGAGCTTCGTCTACATCAGCTTTAGCCAGCCCACTGGTCGGTGGGAGACCACACCACTCGGTACATCAAAGCCTTAGCGGGCTCCGCCTGGTGAGGGGGACCGCCGAACCTTTTTCTGATTTCTATAATATGATGGAGCCACACTCTTCGATTAAACGAACTGCCTAGCGAGTAAGGGTATTTGTCTTAGTGTTACGTAGTTTCTTTCACTCATGAATACTGAACAGTGGAGTATACATGGAGGTATATGTAATAATTGAATATATTAATATAGGCTATGTATAATATAATTAAGGATTAATGGTAGATAGGCTAGTATAATAATATTGTCCAGAGAATGGTTGTCTGGGGTGAATGTGCGAGGGGGAATTGTTCGGGGGGCGTGATTGTCCGTGGGTTTATTGTCCAGAGAATGGTTGTCTGGGGTGAATGTGCGAGGGGGAATTGTTCGGGGGGCGTGATTGTCCGTGGGTTTATTGTCCAGAGAATGGTTGTCTGGGGTGAATGTGCGAGGGGGAATTGTTCGGGGGGCGTGATTGTCCGTGGGTTTATTGTCCAGGGAATGGTTGTCTGGGGTGAATGTGCGAGGGGAAATTGTTCGGGGAAGGAGCGTAATTGAACGGGAGTTAATTGTCCGGGGGTAATAGTCAGGTGGTGATTGTCTGGGGGTCGGTGAGGGGAGGGTAATTGTACGGGGGTAATAGTCAGGTGGTGATTGTCTGGGGGTCGGTGAGGGGAGGGTAATTGTACGGGGGTAATAGTCAGGTGGTTATTTTAGAACCTATACATATACACATATATAATATATTACTACTTCAGGATTGTGCTGTTCCAAACTAATACTAATACAAACTAATATAATGGAATGGAAATATAGATACAACTTTCGTGTGTGCGCAACAGAAATAACCGTGAATATAAAATCACAGACGACATTGTCAGATAATGGCTGCTCGAGAAATGCCACGCCAGCGTCAACACACAAATTCACAGCTTCAGCGGTCACGTGAGAACGTCATGTGACCAAGCGGCTTCTTTGCATGTAATACACATCACACGCACGCACGTACGAGCGCAGCGCGCACGAACGCACGCACATGCATACACCCGTAACTTCTATGCATTTGAGCCATCATGGCATCATAGACGTTAAACATTGTCGATGTTAAACATTATACAACGGCGTCGGAGCAGCACTTATATTATAACCATCTAGCTGCCTGGTTTTTGTTATATTAGAAATACACAAAGAGTAAAAGAATACTGCATGAAACTACTGCACTAAAACTTATAGTGAAACATTAAAATATTAATACAGTGTAAGTGAAAGACTATACTTTCGTCGACGATAATACCTTTACATCAGAGAAAATTACAGACAAGTGCACGCATAAAACGTAATTAATTTTCTTTGCAAACCTCATATAACTTTACCCCTTATTGTTAGCTTCTAAGAATTGTATCGTAGAAATAGTATTTCCTTCCCAATGTCTCCGTACAAACAACATGGCCGCTTCACAAACGCGACAGCTTCTTGTTTCTCGCGCGGAGCTGTCGCCTCAGAATCTTTCCGGATGCCGACTTGGGAATCTCGCTGACAAACTCGATGCCTCCTCGTAGCCGCTTCTGCGGCACCACGTGCTCTTGCAGGTAGCTGTGCAGATCCTCTTCACACATCTTCATACACATCTTCTTTCACCGCCGGCAGGTCTAAGGCTGTCTACCTAGGCTGTCTACCTAACGTAAACCTAGGTTTAACCTAACCTAGGTTTAACGTAACCTAGGTTTAAGGCTGTCTACCTAACGTTACCGGCTGTCTACCTAACGGACGCGGGAAAACTGACTGTCTACTTAAGGACTGCCTTTACATACGGACGTATATATTACACTTTTAGCAAATATGTTCTTAACAACACATTTAAGCTTTATCATATTTAAAAATGTTACAAGTCAATAGACTGAGGACACCTCTACTAGATAAACACGACATAATTATAAATTTCATTAAGAAAACGAAGTTATAGCATGCTAAACATTAGGTAGACAGCAAATATGTCTACCTAACAAATCAGTCTACATAACGGCTGGTTTTTTTTACACCCGATTTCTACATATGGTAGGATTAAGATATATATATTGACTAATACTTAATATTATATATCCGTGCTGTGTGTGCGTGTTTGTGCGCGCGTGCTTATGTGTGTGTGTGTGTGTGTGTTGTGGTGTGTGTGTGTGTGTGTGTGTGTGTTGCTGTGGTGTTGTTGCATGTGCGCATTATAATCATCTACTATAGTGATGTGTGTGGCTGTGTGTGTGTGGTGTGTGTGTGTGTGTGCTTTGTGTGTGTGTGTGTGTGTGTGTGTGTCTGTGTGTGTGTGTGTGTGGACGGTGTGTGGTGTGTTGTGTTGTGTGTGTGTGTGTGATGTGTGTGGGTGTCGTGTGTGTGTGTGTGTGGTAGTAGAAAACCCAATCAATCTGTGTATTTATAACTTACAGGCGTTGCATTTCAAGTTGACCTTACGGGTCATCGCTTTCCTTTAGGTACGTGTCAAGATGTAGCGACTATCTAAATTTTATTGGAGCTCCGCCTTAGTGCTTGCCTATATCTATACTAATGTTACTGGTCACAGAACACCGAGTTCGATACAACCATTGTAATCTACTATAATATATATATACTATATATGTTAGTAGTAGTAGGCCCAGTATCGTAAAAGTAGGTAGTACTAATAGTAGTAGTAGTAGTCGTGAGTCCACGTCGCAGCAGTAGCAGCGAGCAGCCAACCAGCAGGCAGCCAGTCAGACGATTTGGAGTGTTCATGGTTCCGATTACAAAAAAAACGTCGCTGCGGACAACGTTTTACTCGTAAATCTGATTATCACGTCAAACGCAGATTTGTATAGCTCCTTGACTTGCCGGACATATTCGCCAGGTGATAGACCTGATACTTACATTCTTAAACAATGAGCCGGATTCGTGCTCTCTCGTTCTTCCTTATCGCGTACTACTTTCGTATCCATTTGTCTTATTTTTCTTTCTTTTCATATGGCTGCTTGCTCTGCCTGTCCTGTCCTCGCATGTCGCCTGCCGTGCCTGCCCTGCCTGCCTGCCGTCTGCGTGCGTGCGTGCGGTGCGTGCGGCGTGCATGCATGCGTCGGCGTGTGTGTGTATGTGTATGGTGTGCGGTGTGGCGTGTGTGTTGTGTGGTGTGCGTGTGTGTGGTGTGTGTGTGTGTGTGTGTGTGTGTGTGTGTGTGTGTGTTTGTGTTGTGTATGCTTGTCTGTATGTTTGGGTTCTAAATGATGAATGTCGTTCGAGCGTTCGTTTTAGTTCGCTATACGGTGAATTAATCTGGTTGCCCAGATCAACAGTATGGTGGCCGAGATTGGCTACGGATATTTTTATTCCAATTCATTTTTATTATGTTCAAATTCATTTTCATTTCAAATTCATATTGCATTCCAGATTCATTTTCATGCTTTCATTTTCATGTTCACAATTACATTTTCATTTCAAGAATTCATTTTCATTTTCATTTCAAAGTTCAATCATTTTCGCTTTCATTTCCATTTCTTCATTTCCAGTTTCATTTTCATATTTCATCTTCCATTTTCATTTTCTTCAGTTGCTCATTCATTCATTTTCATTTTTCATGTTTCATTTCTCATTTATTTCATTGTTCATTCATTTTTCATTTTCATTTCAAATTCATGTTCGATTTCTCATTCCAAAATTCATTGCGAAACTCGCGGTGGCCGGAGATGGCTACGGATACTTGGTGGGGCGGGAGTGACGTCGTCCCTTAGTGGGAAGTCAACAGAGCCAACTCGCCAGTTGTTTTGGTTTATGATCGGTAAGATTACGTGGCGTTTGATTATGACCATGACCAACACACATTTTCCTATTAATAGTAACATATAAATATCACTAACGCTGCAATTCTTTGGTGTAAAATGTTGTTATTCTCATCTTCATCTCTTACCAGTCTATTAATGGGTTCCGCCTCGTAATCGCATACGTACGTCTACGTACGTCACTCGACAACTGCCGTAATTGGTTCACAGCCTTCGCGTCGCGTCGCAGAGCGTGTGTGTGTCGCGTGGCGCTCTTTGTGTGTGCCGCGCGCCGGCGTGCATATGGCGTGCGTGCGTGCGTGCGCGGCGCGCGTGCGTGTGTGTGTGTGTGTATGTGTTGTTGTGTGTGTGTGTGTGTGTGTTGTGTGTGGATGTGTGTGTGTGTCGTGTGTGCGTGTGCGTGGTGCGTGTGTGCGCCCGGTGCTATGCGGGCTGTGTTGCTGTTAGTCAAGCACGAGGACGCGATAACCCATCACAACGTGAGTTCTAGACTGGTTCCCACCCGCCCAGCACACACTCCTCAGAAGCTCGCTAGTGCTAGACGGCACCCGAGACGAGAGCGAGGGGGGCCGGCGAAGCCGTCTAACGTCAGCTCAAGGACGGGTTTCATCACAGCACTTGACCGTTTCCAATAATAAAATTGATGGTTAATAACAGAAACTCCAACTTGTACAGTAGTCTATCCTACGTGACCGAGCAATAGTCCTACTGACTAAGTTTTATTTATTATTATTCGAAGCCATCATTTATTATTAAAACGGGTCCAAGTGTACTGTGCATGAAACGTCTTGAGCTGACTTTACGACGGGTTCGCGGCCCCACTCCGCTCTGCGTGCGGTCGTGCCGCTAGGCCAGTGCGAGCTTCTGAGTGTGCTGCGGTGGAACCAGTCTAGCAGCTCACGTTTGAGTGGTTATCGCGTCCCGTGTTGCTAACAGCACACAACGCCGCATAGGCACACGGCGCGCAGCCACACGCACACGCACACGCACACACACACACACACACACACCACACACACAACACCCCACACACACCACACACACACACACAACCCCCACACACACGTACCACACACCCGCCGCCGCGCGGCACACCACGCCCATGGCGACGCATATGCACGCGGCGCGCGCCACACGCAGAAAGGCGCAACGCACACACAACACGCTCCTGGCGTCGGAGCGGACAAGGGCTATAGGTACCGAGTAGCGCCCGCAGTTGCTCCATCCGTACGTAGTACTATGCCTCGTGCTTACGAGAGCTCGAACCCTCTACTAGACTTTAAGAATGCCGATGAAAATACATCAACATTCAGCAAAGAATGGCGAATTGATAGTGACTATATATGATCGTATAATGAAGTACACAATGTGTGTCTTTTCATGGACCTATACCTCAGAACAAACCAGCTTATCTACCCGATCATAAACGCAAAAGCACTGCGGGTTTGTTCTCTAGTTGACTCCCACCTAGGGGAAGTGACGTCACTCCCGCCCCACCAATATCCGTAGCCATCCTCCGCCAGCCGCGCCGTCCTTCGCCCAAATTACTTTGGAATGAACATGAAAATGAATTTGACATGAAGAATGACTGAATTTGAAATGAAAAGAAGACCACTCGCAACCTTGAAAAAAAAATGAAACTGAAAATGAAAATGCTAAAGATGAACACCTGACATGAGAAAGAAAGATGCCAATGAGAATGAGAATTGAAAACTCGAACCATGATCAATGAAACTGAGTAATGAAAACTGAATCATGAAATGAAATTGAAATGAAAATGAAAATGAAAATGAAAGAAAATGGAAATGACCTGAAGATGACTGTTGAGATGAAAATGAAACTGAATTGAAATGAAAAGAATTGAAAATGAAAGAAAATGGAAATGACCTGAAGATGAC
>NW_014577342.1:183952-186169 GCF_000485595.1 Priapulus caudatus
CAGAGAGAGAGAGAGAGAGAGAGAGAGAGAGAGAAAGAGAGAGAGAGAGAGAGAGAGAGAGAGAGAAAGAGAGAAACGAGGAGAAAGCGGAAGAGAGTGGGGGGAAAGGCGAAACGCTATAAGAATAAAAATATATAGGTCGCGGGGGAGGCGGGACATATTTCCAAGCCCGTAAGCTTTTCTTATTACGTTTTTTCCAAGGTTACGCCAATCTATTACTCTTCCCCACTTTAATTGACAATATTAGTGTACTGGAAAATGTAATGCGATAGCCTTCTTGCTATTAACTGTTCATTACGGTGAGTCAAATACGTCTCAGCGATCAAAGGAGCTTTCAGTTAATATTTCAGCCAGCTTTTCGCAAGCTAGCACGTGTGCGCCTCAGAAAATGTGCCCTCGAGGCCTTCCGCTGAACTAGCAAGGATTGGAATGGGGTTTGAAACCATAAGCGGGAGCTTCAAGCAAGCCCTATTGGTGATATCAGAGTGTTAATGTCAGTGAACATTCGTCTCTATTTATTTACTATTGAGAGAATGCGATACATCTCCATCTGCTTGCCACCGAAATTTAGCGAACTGTATAATATAAGTCTACGTATAGCTTCAAAGGCATATAAATAAACAGTACAGGGCCTTAGATATGACGTAGCCGTGTGATCGGCACAAAGATGTGTGCAATGCTTGCGGGTTTTTTTATACAACCAAACACATGTCCATCTTGTTACTAGCCCGACAAAGTCGCATCAGCGAAAGTATATTTGTCACATTTTTGCTGCCATGTATCTACGCGTGGTGCTTGATTCTGTTGTCGAGAAAAAATTAATTATCCCTGCAGCGAGGAAGCTTTTGGAAATCATTTCAATGGATTACTCTCACATCAGGAAAATCATTTCGCGAAGAATACTAATATCAGGAGTGTATGATAATATATCTATAATTATACAGTCCTGATATTATCAGGCCGAAAAAACTGCCTTTTCGAGTAACAGCGAAGCATGCGGTTGCTATTTTACCTCTATGTTGTATCTACCTATCGTCATGCACTCACATAGGAATCTACTGATCAAAGTGTTTCTATTACAATACTCGATCCATTTGTGTCTTATGTGATGCTTAAGTAGGCTAACTAGCTAGCGGTGTGTCGTCATACACAGTCGGCATCAAAGAATTCACGCCTATGCTGCACGTGGCTTTTACGTAATTGCTTTCCGAATGGTAAGCCCTAGATGGATATATCCGTAGAAAACCTTTACAGCACTAATTACGTGGCGAATGTGACGCTAATTCATTTGCCGTGAGAATACAGGCAAGGCGCGCGCGACGCGAACTGAAATGTGCAGTCGCTACCGGCACGATGCGCAGGCACTACCGGCACGATGTGCAGGCACTACCGGCACGATGCGCAGTCACTACCGGCACGATGCGCAGTCACTACCGGCACGATGTGCAGTCACTACCGGCACGATGCGCAGTCACTACCGGTACGATGTGCAGTCACTACCGGCACGATGCGCAGTCACTACCGGCACGATGCGCAGTCACTACCGGCACGATGTGCAGGCACTACCGGCACGATGTGCAGGCACTACCGGCACGATGTGCAGTCACTACCGGCACGATGCGCAGTCGCTACCGGCACGATGCGCAGTCACTACCGGCACGATGCGCAGTTACTACCGGCACGATGCGCAGGCACTACCGGCACGATGCGCAGGCACTACCGGCACGATGCGCAGTCACTACCGGCACGATGCGCAGTCACTACCGGCACGATGCGCTGAATTACGCCATTAAAAGTGCCATACCGCAAATCCTCAGCTTTTCCTTGCTCTTCCCCCGTGCTTCCCCCGTGCTTCCACCGTGCTTCCCCCGTGCTTCCCCCGTGATTCCCCCGTGCGTTCACCGTGCTTCCCCCGTGCTTCCACCGTGCTTCCACCGTGCTTCCCCTGTGCTTTCCCCGTGCTTCCCCCGTGCTTCCCCCGTGCTTCCCCCGTGCTTCCACCGTGCTTCCCCCGTGCTTCCCCCGTGCTTCCCCCGTGCTCCCCTCGTGCTTCCACCGTGCTTCCCCCGTGCTTCCCCCGTGCTTCCCCCGTGCTCCCCTCGTGCTTCCACCGTGCTTCCCCCGTGCTTCCACCATGCTTCCCCCGTGCTTCCACCGTGCTTCCCCCGTGCTTCCACCGTGCTTCCCCCGTGCTTCCACCGTGCTTCCCCCGTGCTT
>NW_014577342.1:186179-197918 GCF_000485595.1 Priapulus caudatus
AGCAGTTTTAGAATAGATTTAATACCATGGAAATTTTTCGAGTGGGGGTGATTGTCCGTGGGTTTATTGTCCAGGGAATGATTGTCTGGGGTGAATGTGAGAGGGGGAATTGTTCGGGGGGTGATTGTCCGTGGGTTTATTGTCCAGGGAATGATTGTCTGGGGGTGAATGTGAGAGGGGAATTGTTCGAGGGGGGTGATTGCCCGTGGGTTTATTGTCCAGGGAATGATTGTCTGGAGTGAATGTGAGAGGGGGAATTGTTCGAGGGGGGTGATTGCCCGTGGGTTTATTGTCCAGGGAATGATTGTCTGGAGTGAATGTGAGAGGGGGAATTGTTCGGGGGGGGTGATTGTCCGTGGGTTTATTGTCCAGGGAATGATTGTCTGGGGGTGAATGTGAGAGGGGGAATTGTTCGGGGGGCGTGATTGTCCGTGGGTTTGTTGTCCAGAGAATGGTTGTCTGGGGTGAATGTGAGAGGGGAATTGTTTGGGGAAGGAGCGTAATTGAACGGGAGTTAATTGTCCGGGGGTAATAGTCAGGTGGTGATTGTCTGGGGGTCGGTGAGGGGAGGGTAATTGTACGGGGGTAATAGTCAGGTGGTTATTTTAGAACCTATACATATACACATATATAATATATTACTACTTCAGGATTGTGCTGTTCCAAACTAATACTAATACAAACTAATATAATGGAATGGAAATATAGATACAACTTCCGTGTGTGCGCAACAGAAATAACCGTGAATATAAAATCACAGACGACATTGTCAGATAATGGCTGCTCGAGAAATGCCACGCCAGCGTCAACACACAAATTCACAGCTTCAGCGGTCACGTGAGAACGTCATGTGACCAAGCGGCTTCTTTGCATGTAATACACATCACACGCACGCACGTACGAGCGCAGCGCGCACGAACGCACGCACATGCATATACCCGTAACTTCTATGCATTTGAGCCATCATGGCATCATAGACGTTAAACATTGTCGATGTTAAACATTATACAACGGCGTCGGAGCAGCACTTATATTATAACCATCTAGCTGCCTGGTTTTTGTTATATTAGAAATACACAAATGAGAGATGATTTCTAATTTACATAATCCTGCGTATATTATAGCTATGTGGCTTTCTTTTTTGTTACCTTTATGCAAAATGCACTTCTCATAGCCGATGATTTAATTTCCACTTTAGATGACTAATAAACTATGACTAATTTTCCAGTATGTTTATTCATAATCGAGCTAGTCTATTTTAATAATATTTTTTTTAGCATTTTCATAATTAACGTGTATGTAAGAGTAAAAGAATACTGCACGAAACTACTGCACTAAAACTTATAGTGAAATAATAAAATATTAATACAGTGTAAGTGAAAGACTATACTTTCGTCGACGATAATACCTTTACATCAGAGAAAATTACAGACAAGTGCACGCATAAAACGTAATTAATTTTCTTTGCAAACCTCATATAACTTTACGCCTTATTGTTAGCTTCTAAGAATTGTATCGTAGAAATAGTATTTCCTTCCCAATGTCTCCGTACAAACAACATGATCGCTTCACAAACGCGACAGCTTCTTGTTTCTCGCGCGGAGCTGTCGCCTCAGAATCTTTCCGGATGCCGACTTGGGAATCTCGCTGACAAACTCGATGCCTTCTCGTAGCCGCTTCTGCGCCACCACGTGCTCTTGCAGGTAGCTGTGCAGATCCTCTTCACACATCTTCATACACATCTTCTTTCACCGCCGGCAGGTCTAAGGCTGTCTACCTAGGCTGTCTACCTAACGTAAACCTAGGTTTAACCTAACCTAGGTTTAACGTAACCTAGGTTTAAGGCTGTCTACCTAACGTTACCGGCTGTCTACCTAACGGACGCGGGAAAACTGACTGTCTACTTAAGGACTGCCTTTACATACGGACGTATATATTACAATTTTAGCAAATGTGTTCTTAACAACACATTTAAGCTTTATCATATTTAAAAATGTTACAAGTCAATAGACTGAGGACACCTCTACTAGATAAACACGACATAATTATAAATTTCATTAAGAAAACGAAGTTATAGCATGCTAAACATTAGGTAGACAGCAAATATGTCTACCTAACAAATCTGTCTACATAACGGCTGGTTTTTTTTACACCCGATGTCTACATATGGTAGGATTAAGATATATATATATAATATATATATATATATATATATATCCGTGTGTGCGTGCGTGCGTGCGTGCGTGCGTGCGTGCGTGCGTGCATGCATGCGTGCGGCGTGTGTGTGTATGTGTATGTGTGCGTGTGTGCGTGTGTGTGTGTGTGTGTGTGTGTGTGCGTGTGTGTGTGTGTGTGTGTGTGTGTGTGTGTGTGTGTGTATGCTTGTCTGTATGTTTGGGTGTCTAAATGATTGTCCGTCGGTTCGTTTTTTCGCTATATTGGTGAATTAATTGGTTGACCAGTCAACAGAGTCCATGCATCTATTTATCCATCATGTTAACATGGTGAGATCGGTTAGGACATCATAACAAACGGTGATGTTTCTCGCCAAATAAATTTATTTTCATAACGGCTCGGTGCTATAGCCGTAAATCTAGAATTTTCAGAACACATAATTGTAGTCGAAATATATAGGCTTACATGTGTAGCTGCAGGCGTGTACGCTGCAGATGTTCGACGTATGTTGAGAGCAGGAGCGTGTGAGCACTGTGTACACTTGGTGTGTGGGTGGAAACTTGTGTTCATGTTCGAGCGTGTTTGTGTGTCAATTGTCGGCACAGAGGTGAAATCGGTGTATGTAGTGTATCTGTATGAGTGAAAAGCGAGACTGTAGACATACCATGGGTTTATTTTACTCAATCGTGTTGAACGTTAGGTATTTTCCTGTTTTGGGGTGACTGTAAGACACCTCCAGTTTGAAAGCGGTTATGAGTGTCCTACAAAATGTAGTTCCTGTAATATTCTTATTTCTCGTATAAATGTCGAGGTCCATTGTGTGTCCTATGTATTTTTGAAAGGAGAGTGGTGTACGAATTACTGCGTAAATCCATACAAGTTTATCTCATTGTAGTTTTGTATGTTCCAGCGTATTAATACATGTATTGGGTGAGGGACTTGTGTTTTTGTGCGACCATATGCTTTCGACCTGGCGGGTTTACGATTTTTTCAACCAGAACTTGCAGAAGGCTCAAAGTCGTTGACTGTAACGGCGGGTCAATAAACGAGACCCGTGCTGACAATAGCTCTACTTGTGAATTCTCTCGAAACCTGCGACCCGCCGTTACAACATGCATAACCTTTCCATTTCTTTTGTGATGCCATCATTCTATGCGCGAACATCGCGTGTGATTTAGCGCATTTTCTCACTGAATTGCGTTCCGTTTTTTAATTATAATATTCATCGCCTCAAAGCATTCAGGGATGATGGAAGGCTAAATACTGATTTACGCTAAGCAGCGATGTCTGTCGCAATAATACAAGTGAATGATTTAAGCGTCCTCCTGTTATAATTGTTCCGTAGTCCACACAAAATACAATGAGAATTTTTGCTTCGCGCAAATATCAAAGCAGCTGGCTTGCCATTATCTGGCATCGAGGGAGTTATATATGCGCTTACACCGTAATCCTTAGTTGCGTGTATGAATTTCAGCGGGTGTGTATTCTAACAACGATTGAGATTGAGATTGAGTCCAAACTTACGGTCACGTGGACGGGGTGTAAGCTACATTCATATGTTTATTTCAGGGCTACACTCTAGTTCCAAAGGCGAAGTTTCATCGGCCATGTATTCTCGCATTGTGCCATATCGTGTGACGTTCGCTCATTAATTTTGAACCCAGCTGGAATCAATAAAGGTTATACACGGTGTCACGTCTCGTTAGAAGTACAAGTAATGCTCGGCTACGACCACGGGTATGCGCGATTTCACATGAGATGACATTTCTCGATGCACCACACACCTGCGTCAAATGATGAGTATGAATCGAAAAGAGATGTGAAATATTGCGACGCTTGATGCGCTGATCCTTTCATTCTTTACGTCAAGGTTTTCTACACGGTCTAATACTGAGCGGCTTCGTCGAATGCGCCATTCCGGTTTCGTTGAGCTATAGCACTAGCCGCTATTTACCAACTGCTCCTTGCATGGTGAATAGACGCACACATGGTATGCGCTCGTTTTGGCATTCGCACTGTGATTTTGTTATGTTGAATGTGCGTAAACGAGTGTATACATTTCACATGGGCACGATAAGCGTGATTTTGTTTGTGATAATTGCGTAAGCCAAAAATTACCAACATCGTCTGGCTGTCGACGGAGACTTTATTTATTCATTCGACTAAATATATGTGTGCCGAATATATTATGCACTTATCATGCAGTAATATGTAAACCTCGACACATGGGCAGCTCTCTTATGCTTACTACAAAGATTAGAGATGAACCGAAACGTCGTATGTATACATTGTATATTGTATACCATGTATACATTGTATATTGTATACATTGTATATTGTATACATTGTATATTGTATACATGTATACATTGTATACATTGTATATATCGCATGTGCCGGGACTTACATAATTTCACGTTGACATGCAGAATATTGTATGTCGCGTCGGTATAGAAAATACTGTGTATATGCGCATCATAATTATGCTGTAGCAATTGCTCACAGATGCACTGCGGGTTTTACATTTTCGATATATGCGGGTAAAACACGCATGCGGCTGTACCCGCGCCAGCCACTCTCCTCGTGCGGCACTTACAGCGACGTGAGATGGAGGAACCGTGATTAGAGGAAGAAGACAGATAGGAAAAAGGAAATAATCAGGATGAGGAAGAGCGTGAGAGCGACAGCGAGTGAAAGAGAGTGATAGAGTGTGTGCGAGAGAGCAAATTTAAAGAGGAAATAATGAGAGATAAAGAGAGAGAGAGAGAGAGAGAGAAAGAGAGAGAGAGAGAGAGAGAGAGAGAGAAAAGAGAGAAACGAGGAGAAAGCGAAGAGAGTGGGGAAAGGCGAAACGCTAAATAAGAATAAAATATATAGGTCGCGGAGGGCGGGACATATTTCCAAGCCCGTAAGCTTTTCTTATTACGTTTTTTTCCAAGTTAACGCAAATCTATTACTCTTCCCCACTTTAATTGACAAATATTAGTGTAACTGGAAAAGTGTAATGCGATAGCTTCTGCTATAACTGTTCAATTACGGTGAGTCAAATACGTCTCAGCGATCAAGGAGCTTTCAGTTAAATATTTCAGCCAGCTTTCGCAGCTAGCACGTGTGCGCCTCAGAAAATGTTGCCCTCGAGCCTTCCGCTGAACTAGCAAGGATTGGAATGGGGTTGAAACCATAAGCGGGAGCTTCACGCAAGCGCCTATTGGTGATATCAGAGTGTTAATGTCAGTGAACATTCGTCTCTATTTATTTACTATTGAAGAATGCGTACATCGTCCATCTGCTTGCCACCGGAAATTTAGCGAACTGTATAATGATAAGTCTACGTATAGCTTCAAAGGCATATAATTAAACAGTAGCAGGGCCTTAGATATGACGTAGCCGTGTGATTGCGGCACAGACTGTGTGCATGCTTGCGGTTTTTTTATACAACCAAACACATGTCCATCTTGTTACTACCCGACAAAGTCGCATCAGCGAAAGTATATTTGTACACATTTTTGCTGCCATGTATCTACGCGTGGTGCTTGATTCTGTTGTCGAGAAAAAATTAATTATCCCTGCAGCGAGGAAGCTTTTGGAAATCATTTCAATGGATTACTCTCACATCAGGAAAATCATTTGCGCGAAGAATACTAATATCAGGAGTGTTGATAATATATCTATAATTATACAGTCCTGATTTATCAGGCCGAAAAAAACTGCCTTTTCGAGTAACAGCGAAGCATGCGTTGCTATTTTACGCCTCTATGTTGTATCTACCATATCGTCATGCACTCACATAGGAATTACTGATCAAAGTGTTTCTATTACAATACTCGATCCATTGTGTTCTTATGATGCTTAAGTAGGCTAACTAGCTAGCGTGTGTCGTCATACACAGTTCGGCCCATCAAAGAATTTCAGACCCTATGCTGCCACGTGGCTTTTACGTATTGCTTTCCGAAGGAAGGCCTAGATAGGAATATCCGTAAAGAAAACTTTTACAGCACTAATTATCGAGGGAATGTGACGCTAATTCATTTGCCGTGAATACAGGCAAGGCGCGGCAGCGGACGCGAACTGAACATGTGGCCAGTCACTACCTGCGATGTGCAGTCATAGCCGGCAGCGATGTGCAGATCCACTACCGAGCAGATGCGCAGGTCACTACCGCACTGCGCAGTCGTAGGGACGTTGTGGCACAACCGGCACAATCGGGTCACTCGCGCACGTGCCAGTATAACGCGCACGTCGCAGCACTACCGGCACGATGCGCAGGCACGTGACCGGCAACATGTGCAGTGCCTACCGGCAGCGATGGGGCAGCCAGCACTACCGGCAGCGATGTGCAGTCATACCGTACCGATGCGCAGTCCATAGCCGCAAACGTTCGGCATCTACAGCGCACGATGCCAGTCACTACCCGCACGATGGGCAGTTCACTACGGCACAGGGATGCGCAGGCGCACTACCGGCGCGATCGCAGTCACTACCAGGCACGAGTGCGCAGGTCAAACAGGGCACGATGTTCAGTACACTACCGGCACGATGCGCCAGCTCACTACCGGCACGAATGCGCAGTCCACTACCCGGCACGGGCATGTGCAGGCACTACGGCACGATGCGCAGCTCACTTACCGGGCACGATGCGGCAGATCACTACCGGCACGATGTGCAGGCACTACGCGGCACGATGCGCAGTCACTACCGCACGATGCGCAGTCACATAACCGCACGAATGCGGCAGATCATTCTACTGGCACGTATGCGGCAGTCACTACTACCGCACGATGTGCAGTCACTACCGCGCACGATGCGCAGATCACTACCGCACGAATGTGCAGTCACTACCGGCACGATGCGCAGTCAGCTACGCGGCAGCGATGCGCAGGTCACTACCGCACGATGCGCTGTCGATTACCCGGCACGATGCGGCTGAATTAACGCCAATTAAAAGTGCCATAACCGCAAATCCCAGCTTTTCCTTGCTCTTCCGCCGGCTTCGCCGCCGTGATCCCCCGTGATTCGCAACCGTGCTTTCCCCGTGCTTCCCCCGTGATTACCACGCGTGCTTCCTCACCGTGCTTCCCCCGTGCTCCCCGTGCTTTCCCCGTGCTCCGCGCCGTGCTTCCACTGTCTTCCCCCCGTGGTTCACCGTACTCCCCGTGGCTCCCGTGCTTCCCCCGTGCTTCCCCGCGTGCTTTCACCGTGCTTCCCATGCTTCGACGTGCTTTAACGACCGTGCTTTCACGGCTCTTCCCCCGTGCTTCCCCGTGCTTCCAACCGTGCTTCCCCCGTGTCCGCCGGTGCTTCCCCGTGCTTGCCCGCGGCTCCCCACCCCGTGCTTCACCGTGCTTCCCGCCGTCTTCCTACCTGGCTCCTCGTGCTTTCCCCGTGCTTTCCCCGTGCTTAACACGTGCTTCCCCCGTGCTTCCCGCCGTTGCTTCCACCAGTGCTTCACCGGCTTGACCCCCGTGCTTTCCCCCGTGTTCCCCCGTGCTCCCCTCGTGCTTCCAGCGTGCTTCCACCGTGCTTTCCCCTGCTTACCACTGTGCTTCACCGTGCTTCCGACCGTGCTTCCACCGTGGCTTCCGACGTCTAACCACCGTGCTTCCCCGTTGCTTCCCTCCTGCTCCCTCCGCGTGGCTTCACCGTGCTTCCTCCGTCTTCCCCGTGCTTCCCCCGTCTTCCACGTGCTCCACCGTGTTTCCAACGACGTGCTATCCAACGCGTGGCTTCCCCACGTGCTTTTCCCCGTGGTCCCGCCGTGCTTCCCCCGTGCTTCCACGTGCTTACACACCCGCGTGCTTCACCGTGCTTCCCCCGGTGCTTGCCCCCGTGCTTCCACGTGCTCCGCCGTGCTTCACCGTGACTCCGCCGCGTGGCTTACCCCCGCCGTGCTTCCCCGTGCTTCCCCTGTGCTTCCCCCCGTGCTTCTCCCAATGCTTCCCATGCTTCCACGTCTTCCACTGTGCTTCACTCACCGTGCTTCGACCGTGCTTACACTGTGGCTTGCCTCCCGATGCTTCTCTCGTGCTTCCAACCTGTGCTTCCACACAGACCGTGTTCCCCACGACCGTGTTTCCCTGTGCTTCCACCGTGCTCCCCCGTGCTTTTCTCGCGTGCTTTCCCCGTGGCTTCTACCGTGCTTCCAACCGTGCTTCAGCCGTGCTCCCCCGTGCTTTCCCCGTGTTCCCCCTCGTGCTCCCCGTGCTTCCACCAGTGCTTCCCCGTACTTCCACCCGTGCTTCCACCGTGCTTACTCCGTGCTTCTGCTCGTGGCTTCCAATGTGCTTCACGTGCTTCCCCACCGTGTTTCCCCCGTCTTCCAGCGCGGTGGCTTCCCCGTGCTCCCCCCCTGCTTCACCGTGCTCCCTCCGTGCTTATCCCCCCGTGCTTCGCCTGCTTCCACCGTGCTTTACCACCGGGTGCTTCCCCCGTCTTCCCCGTCGTCCCCTCGTGCTTCCCCGTGCTTCACCGCTTGCTTCCGCCGTGCTTTCCGCGTGCTTCCCCGGCTTCCCGCGTCTTAACCCCCGTGCTTTCGCACCGTGCTGTGCCGACCGGTGGCTTGCCACGCGTGCTTCACCCGTGCTTCCCTGTGCTTCTCTCGTGCTTCAAATGTGCTTCCACCGTGCTTCCCCCGTTTCCCCCGTGCTTCCCCGTGCTCGCCACCCGTGCTTCCACCGTGCTCCTGCCGGCTTTCCCGTGCTTTCCCCGTGCTTCCACGTGCTTCCACCGTGCTCCACCGTCGCTTTCCCACCGTGCTCCGACCGTGCGCGCCACTCGTGCTTCCCCCCGGCTTCCACCGTGCTTTACATACACGTCTTAACCACGCGTGCTTCCACCGTGCTTCCAACGCGGTGCCTTCCAACCGGCTTCCCACCGTGCTTACCCAGCCGTGCTTCCCCCGTGCCCCTCGTGGCTTCACACCGTGCTTCCCGCGCGGTGCTTCCACCGTGCTTCCCACCGTGCTTCCACGTGCTTCCACCGGTGGCTTCCCCGCCGAGTGTTCAACGTGCTTCCTCCGTGAATTCCCCCGTGCTTCCACTGTGCTTCCACCGTGCTTCCCCCGTGCTTCCACCGCACAGTGATTACTTGCGTTCACGTAGGAAGCGATGTATTACTTGTCGTGGACGCGATGCGGGCGTGATCGTCCGTCTGATGCGCGCGTCTGTGTGTGTAGGTGCGTGCATGCGATCGTGCGTGTGCGTGTCCATTTGTGTTTATACAGTTCCTACTGTAAGTTCGTATATGTGCGTATGTATGCATATATGTGCGTATGTATGCATATATGTGCGTATGTCTGTGTGTGTGTGCTGTTGTGTTAATTCCACGTTCACATTATCTGAGAGAAGTGCAATTATTATACGGCTATAGTGACCGCCTGTGTGGTCTAGGCTACTCCGCCATTCACATAATCACACTGCCGAGGCTTGAAATTTATTGTAAATCTAAGTAACGAATGCTGTAATCATCAATCTGATGATACGATTTCAGCCGATAATTGCTAAATTTTCATACCGTATAGATACACTAATTCGATTTAAGCGCCATCCTAACGATAAAAAGCATTACCGTGTGCGTATTCATATCCATATAACGCCCACGCTTTTTCGCCGCAAGGTATATAGCAGTAAGTATAACGAATGGCACAGAGGCAGCTAGTTTCTATTTTATTTATTTTAATGGGTGTATGCGTTTAATGCGTGTTATGGGTAGCACGTATGCATGTGCGCGTGGTCGCGTGGTCACGTTCGAAGATGCGAGTGCTGAAGGCAGTTGCATGATTAGAGTAGAATAATTAGATGAGCGAGTTTCTGACCTGGGGCCCGTTATCAGAAACTTTGTAAAGTTACGATTAATTTTAAAACTAATGTTAATGTTAAGAGAAAAGTTAATAGCGTTGACAGAAACCTATCGTAACTAAACTTACGATAACTTACGTAACTTACGATAACAGGAACTTCATCACAAGGCTGGTGATTGGATGAGAATCGATCACAAAATTTAGATTCATACACATTTATTGTACATCACAGTAATTTATGCATATTATGATGGCTAACCACATATAAATAATATTTGATGAAAAACGACGTGGTCATGAATTTATTCTGTACAACAAGACAAATTCTCACACTGTATAACGCGAGACGCGAGAGTCATGGCAAGCGTGGCATTCCTTTAAAACAAGAGAACAAATGCCATACGCCATTTGTAAATGTTTTGACACTTTTGTTTTGCTTCACGATCGGTAGATAATTAATGTTTTTGACGTGTTTTTCAAGAAAAACACATGATATTACTCATTAATATAAAATATAAGATCACAATAATTGTAATTCTTAGTCTAAATGTGTTATTTTCATCTTAATATTAAAGTTAAGGGAGGGTCTAGGATCTCTTAAGTTAAGAGAAAAGTTACGAAAATTTTTAATTCTCTTAACTTTACGAAGTTTCTGTCAACGTTCTAAGAGAAAAAGTTAATGTTAAGATTAATGTTAAGACTAATTTGTTTCTGACAACGGGCCCCTGGGCTTGCGCACGCATCATTATCATAGATCTATGTTAACAGGCAATCTACGCACGCACTCTTCGCGTGATGCTGACGTGAGTGAAGCACAGACAAACTGTGTGTCAGACTCAACTGCACTCCACACTTATCTGCCAAACGCACAAACGTCTGCTGTTCGCATTTATCAAGTAGATTTCATCGCCGTGGTCGCCATTGCGCCCAATGCCTTAGCCTGCACGCTCGCTCTATAGGCGTTTGTACTGGGACGCGAACCCAGCGGCACGTCAACGCGTCGATATTCGAGTCTATACATTAAATCAGAGCTTGACGATCGTGGATTGATTGCCCGTGATAATGGCCAGCGAGACTTGTTTATCTTGACATACTATACTATAGATTCAAACGCCGCGTGCATCTCCTCGAGCTTCAGAAATGCGCTGCGCGAGAGCAATTTTTTTGCTAGTTTAATCGATGAAATTGAAGATGGTTGTATGAGAGTGCATGCGGCGCGACGCGAGGCTGCGAGGATATTGAATGATGCTAATATAGATACGGTTATCTATCGAACGTTGTTCGTAGATATGTCATGTAGAGAAGTTAAGACACATACACAGTCACCCACCGTACGCACGTACGAGTGCTTATGTTGTATTGTACATTGTGCGTTGTAATTAACCAGTAGCGCTTCTAGCCAGGCGATGCATTGGCTTGTGTTCTGGCCTGGTGGTTCGTTGTTGTTTTGGTAATGACACGGGGCTAGCCCCGCCAAGGTCCGGTCGGTAATGACGAAAAACGGTCGGATTGAACAATGTACAAAACAACACTTATATGCACGGACGTGCGCGCACACGCACGCATGCACGCACCAATACACACAAGAACAAAATAATAAAACATATTATATATATATATATATATAAATAGAGAAAGTGGTTGAAAGAAAGAGGGAGAGAGAGAAGGGAGAGTGAGGTAAAGGAGAGGTAGGATGAGATAGATAGATAGATAGACAGACAGACAGATAGACAGACAGACAGACAGACAGACAGACAGACAGACAGACA
>NW_014577342.1:198330-222462 GCF_000485595.1 Priapulus caudatus
CCGTCGTTCGTCTGTCCTGTCTGTCTGTCTTGTCTGTCGTGTCTGTCTGTCTTCTATTCTGTCTGTCGTAGATAGATAGATAGATAGGTAGATAGATAGATAGATAGATAAATAAATCGATAGAGGCGGGAGAGCAGGAAAGAGAGAGAGAGAGAGATAAAGAGATAATCTTACGCGAACGAAAATCGGACAGGCAAGCAATATATTTTAGGTAAACACAAATCAACGTAGTAAATTTCGTTATATAATTCCGTTATGTAATTACGTTATGGAATTTCGTTACGCAATTTCGTAAAGCCGTAACGATGTCGAAATCTCCGAATAGGCATGCAAGGATGTCCGTAAATCGAAAGCTGTTAAATGTGTATCAATCCATTGGCCGATTGGAACAAATCAGTCGGTGACGTTGCTAAAACAATCTCGCCTTCATCGACCTGCTTCTGCGCTGATGTTTCTATCACGTAAAAAGCAACAAGCCATGTGCCAGAATAAGCATTGTAATTCGCGCGAAGGATTTTACCGACTGCAATCTTGGCATAGAAAGTTCGCTCGAACTTTGACAATTTTCTTATCAAAACTCAAGTTGCCACAACATATATAGGCATGAGAAGGGTTTCACTCAGCATGCCGGTATTGTATCGTCCAGGATTGATGCAAATACCCAGAACTTGTGGTTAATGACGTTGTGGTGTTTCAAGCTAGTATAGTTTCGTTGCACATCGCATGGAACGTGTAATCGTTGCAAGGGTGCAAGTATCCAGAGCAAACTGGTTGCGCTCGAAACGAATTTATGCATTGAATTCGTCAGTCGCGTCTCAACCACATCCGTATTTAAAGCCCGAGGTAAAACCTGTGAGCCAGGGGGATATGCTGAGCAAGGCAATTGCCGTGAACCGTGTATGATTGCGGAAGTTGAAGAGTAATGGCGTAACGACTTCAGTGTAGTGACAATGATTTACCACAACAGCACCCATATGATCGATCGTAACGGGCACTTCGACATCAAACAATTTGGTCATAAAATTCGAAAAAACACGCACACACGCACTCACGCACGCGCACGCATGTACTCGCACACACGTACACGCACAACTATATATATAAATATATAAATATATATATATATATATATAATAGCTTCTAACAAACAACTAATAGTTAATAACTAATAAATATTGACAACTTATTTAAGGGAATTTCTAAATGTGATTGCTTAAAAATTACGTGGCACTTCAATCGTTTAAATGAGCGGACAGGTGGGTTTAATTTGCCAAGCTAATTATACCTAGGGATAGCACAATGGTATTGCGAACTCTACTCAGATATACATCCGATATTACCTTTCCCCGGTGACATTTGGCATTTCGCCTTCAATCTTGAACTTAGTGGTTTTAGGCGCGCAGTTCACCTTCCAGCTAAGGATGTCACGTTGATTGATTCTAAAAGGGTTGCCACAAACAGACATTAACAGTACTGACGGCGGGACTACGTTCACCACTACTCAACAGCTTGATAAATAAACGACAACCGCCAAGCAATCATTTGCGGCGTGAACGCACAAATGCATTGATCAAATTTGCACAGCCTGTAAGCCGGTGCGCTTGTTGTACGTTCATGAATGTTGAGGGGGCGGTAGTGTTATAGCGGGCACAGCTAGTAGCTGCAGCTGTCAGTGTGCTCGCCAGCTAGCGACATCAACAGCTATTCGGCCGTCGAAACGTGTAAGCTTCTGACAGAGGATTCGCACAAATGAATTCGTTCACTTTCAAGTAAGAGGCAAATAGGCATATATATATATATATATATATATATAAATAAATACATACACACACATGCGCGCACGCACACACGCGCACGCACGCACGCACGCACGCACTCACTCACACACACACACACACACACACACACACACACACACACACACACACACGATATATAATATATATAGTAGTAGGTAAGGAAGGAACGAGAGAGAGAAGACGAGAGAGAGAGAAGGAGGAGAGAAGAGAGATGAGAGAGAGAGGGAGAGGAGAGAGCGAGAAAAGAGGAGAAGAGAGAGAGAGAGAGAGAGAAGAAGGAGAACGAAGAAAACGAGAGAGAGAAATGAGAGGAGAGAGAGAGAGAGAGGAGAGAGAGAGTAGATAGAGAGAGAGCGAGAGAGAGAGAGAAGAGAGAGAGAGAGAAGAGAAGAGACGAGCGAGAGGAGAGCGCAGCGGCGAGACAAGAGAGAGAGCGAGAGAGAGAGTAGTAGAGGGCAACGACAAAAGAAGTCATAATATGTAATGTAACATGGAAATATAAAACCAAATATCTTGGCAATCTCAAAAGTCAAGATATAATTATAAAATATTATAGGTTAAATATGATGAATATTTCATATAATTATCATCTTCTATATGTATGATTCGAAAAATACTGATGGTAAACGTGTGCGAGTATGTGACGTACAAATGGAATAATAAAGTAAATAAGCAATGGGAAAATCAATGTTTCCCCACTATGCTGTGCCTGTTACAATAGCTAAATATATTTCGCGACTACTCTGCCGCCTACGATTCGGTTTGCAAACGAAGGTGTGAGTCAGTGACGTTGACTGTAATACGCAGAATTGTTAAAATGCAGCATAGTAAAACTACTCCAAAAACTAAGCTTCTAGACGAATTTCGAAATTTCCGTGTTGACACCTTTTCCTAAAAGATGCTGTGTCATATAATACCAAGACAGATTTCTTATAGGTTTGCTGATAGTGCAGCGGTGATGGTGTGTGGGTGATGCGATGATGTGGTGATGTGGCTGATTGCGGCTGTATGTGGTGACGCACGGTGATGCGGTGATGGTGGAATAAATGCGACTGATGCGGTGATGCTGTGAATGGCGGTGACTGTGGTGAATGCGTGATGTGGTGATCTGTGATGTGGTGATAGCGGTGATGTGGTGAATGCCGGTGATGAACGGTGATGTGGTGATTGCGATGATGCAGGTGAGGCGGTGATGCGGTGATGTGGTGATGCGCTGATGGTGGGTGATGCTGTGCATGTGGTGATGCGGTGATGTGGTGATCGCGGTGATGTGGGTGATGCGGTGATGCTGGTGATGTGTGAATGCTGTGAAGAGGTGATACAGTGATGGCGGTGACTGTGGTGGATGGCAGGTGAATGGTATGCTGGTGATGCGTGAATGTTGTGATGCGGTGATGTGGTGAATGCGGTGATGGCGCGTGATTGCGCGTGATGCGGTGATGCGGTGATGCGGTGATGCGCGGGTGATGTGTGATGGCGGTGATGTGCGTGATAGTGGTTGATGTGGTTGATGCGGTGATGCGCGTTGAAGGCGGATGATGCGGTGATGTGGTATGTGGTGATGCACGTGAATGCGTATGTGGTGATGTGGTGATGCGGTGATGTGTGAGCGGTGATCGTGGTATGCGAGTGAATGTGGTGATAGCGGTGATGTGGTGATGTGGTGATGTGGTGATTGTGGTGATCGGGGGGGTGATGTGGTGGTGTGGTGATGTGGTGATGGGTGATGCGGTGATTGCGCGTGATGTGTTGATGCGGTGATGCGGTTGATGCGGTGATTTGTGATGGCGGTGATGCGGTGTGCAGTGATGTGTGGTGTTGGTGATGCAGTGTGATGTGATGATGTGACTGTGGTGATGGGTGATGCCGCGTGATGTGTTGATGGCGTGATGGTGGTGATGTGGTGATGCGGTGATGCGGTGATAGCGTGATGCGGTCGATGTGGATGAGTGGCTGTGATGTGTGATCGGCGGTGATGTGCGGATGCGGTGATGTGGTGATGCGGTATGCGGTGAATGGTGGTGATATGCGGTCGATGCGGTTGATGCAGTGATCGGTGATGTGTGATGCGGCGTGATGGTGGTGTATGTGGTGATGCGGTATTTGGTTGATGCGCGTATGTGGTGATGCGCGGTGATGCGGTGATGTGGTGTTGCAGTGATGCGTTGAATGTGGTGATTGCGTGATAGCCGGTGATGTGGTGACAGTGAATGCGGTGATGTGGTGATGTGTGATGCGTGATGTGGATGACTGTGTGATGCGGTGATGCGGTGATGCGGTGATTCGGCTGATGTGTGATTCGGTGATGTGGTAGATGCGGTGCGATGCGGTGATGTGCGTGGGGAGGTGAATGGGCAGTGAGTGATGATGCGGTGATTGTGGTGATCGCGGTGATGCGGTGATGTGGTGATGCGGGTGATGCGGTGATGCGGTGATGGCGGTGATCGGTGATGCGCTTGATGGTCGGTATGTGGTGATGTGGTGATGGTGGTGAGGCGGTGTTGGTGTCATGCACAACGATGTTGTTGGGTTGGATTTTATCCGCGATGCCTAGAATTCCAGTCTCAATCTCTTACTAGACTCGTGATCTTATACTATGTTTCGAGAAAAAGGACTAGCGACAGATGGTTATTGACGTGATGGACAATAATGGACAATCATTGATGGATGTGATTGGACAATGATGATTGATTATGAGGTTAATTGAATTACGCTCATAAATCGTAGGTAAACATGGGCTAGTATACTGTATCCGTAATTCTCTCCATGGATTGATAATATTAACGACGCACACCACAATACACACGTCCACGCCCCACACACATACCATTACAAACACAACACACATACACACTACACACACACTACACACACACACCACCCCCCAACACGACAAATACACATACATACACACACACCACACAACACACACAGCACCAGCACATCAAAACACACACACCACACACCACACACACAGAAACACATGCCACACATTTACACACGGGCCTGCTAAACACAAGCATTTGTGCTTTTATATTTGCGTTTTTCTTGTACAATATCGAATGCACTGCATGGCGAAAATATCTGAGGTGGCAGCTGTGTATTCATGACCGAACGATAGACTGGCTGTGTGCAGTGCGGGCGCTAGTGCTCGTATAACGACAATGATCACCGTATTAGGCCTCTGCATCCTTACTGCTTCGTGCATGACGGTCACGCCAAGGGAAAGTCAATACACTGGCGAGCTACCACTATACCGCGCAACATGGCGCTCTATTACGCCCAGTCCACGTATTCCCGCAAGAAGAAGCATACGTCGCTATATGTCTGATGTCTCTCTCTCTGTCTATGTGTCTGTATGTCTGTCTGTCTGTGTAGCTGTCTGAATGTCTGTCTGTATGTCTAAAGTGTCTTATGTCTGTCTGCTGGTAGTGCTGTCTGTCTGCGTCTGTCTGTCTGTCTGTCTGTATGTCTGTGTGTATGCGCGTATGCTGTATGCGTGTATGCGTGAAGCGTGTATGCGCTGTGTGCGTGTGGTGCCGTTGTGTGCGTGTATGCCGTGTGTGCGTGTGTGCGTGTGCGTGTGTGCGTGCTTGTGCGTGTGTGCGTGTGTGCGTGTGTGCGTGTGTGTCGTGTGTGCGTGTGTGCGTGTAGCGTATGTATGCCGTGTCATGCGTTGTATGCGCGTGTCAATGCGATGTATGCGTGTATGCGTGTATGTTATTTCGTGTATGCGTGTATGCGTGTATGCGTGTATGCGTGTATGCGTGTATGCGTGTATGCGTGTAATGCGTGTATTGCGTGTATGCGTGTAGCGTGTAATGCGTGTATTAAACAAACACAGTACCTTTGGCCAAAACAAGACTTCTGAACAATTGACAACACATCTACTAGCAGACTGACGACTGATATAATGCAGATGCATTTACTCTTACTGCCAATGTAGCCCGGAAATAGCAAACAAAATTCCAAATGCCACGACAGGATCACATCTCAATAAATTCTTCCCCTCCCTAATCAGCCAGAAGTCCTCTTTTTTAAACAGCGCCATTGTTTGTGAAGAGATTAGATAGTCATAAATAACGCTTAGACATACAGAAAGCCGCAGGACCTGACACTATTCCTAATTAAATTTATCAAGAATTCTAAAAAACCCAGGGTTGCTCCTCATATGTGTGATATTTTTAATGACTGCATTGTGTAACAAGAGTGTATTCCGCTAAGTATATTAAAAATTGCTAAATATACTAGTCTACAAAGCCAACTGTCCAAACACGGCCTTATCAAACTATCCGGCCCCATATCTCTCCTTATCACACCTTTCCAAAAATATTCGAAAAAATAATTTATGACAGGACCTTCTTACAAGTTTTCTAAGTCATAAATGTGATATATTCTCTTCCTTTTCAAATTGGAATTAGAAAAAATCATTCAACTCACTGGCAAGATCTCAATTTCTGAATTGTATGATACTCTCCATTAAATCAATAATGAAGGCAAAAATTAGTGTGGAATCTTCTTGATTTGTCAAAAGGCTTTTGATAACTGTCCAGCATAAAAATATACTGCTTCTAACCGAACACTATGGTTGTGAGAGGCCCAACCCTGGAACTATTGCACAGCTATTCTCAAAGTCGTAAACAATATTCACAATTAATGACTCATTTCGCATCTTTGAATATATCGTGGCGGTGTTTCGCACAGGGATCAATCATCTTGGTCCGCGCCTACATTTCTAAAATTATGTAAATGACCATCCCTTAGCTTCAAATTTTAGTTCCAGATTATTTGCTGATGATACGAATCTTTTTATGTCAAGTTCATAATTTACTGAACTTGAAAATTAATTAAATCGAGAAATTAAACATGTCAAAGGAGGGCTAGATGCCTAATTGAGATTATCCTTAATTGTGAAAAAACTAAATACATTGATTCTTCAGTAACAAAATGTAAATTATGACATGTGTTTGAGATTCACATTGATAACTTTCAGGGGCTACATGACGGTGGCGTAGAAAAGTAGTAAAATTACCATGGGTGTTCATTTTGACACTAAATTAATATTGGATTTCCAAGTGAATATTCACACGGGAAGCACTAAAGCGGCTAAATCTGCTGGAATTCTCTCAAAACTTTCAGACACGTACGTGAATGTCAGTACGCTAAAGATGATTTACTTTTGGCTTAGTTACCCTTACCTTTTATATGGCCAACACTAAGCTGGGGTCAGCGAGCAAAAAGCCGCGACCCTTCAAACAATCAAACTCGGTCCACAATAAGAATATTAAATACAATGAGTTTTGGACTGGAATGAGAGAACATAGTCACCACTAATTTCTCTAAACTAGTCTCCAAACTAAATGATATTCATTAAACTAGAACTACTCAAATTTATATTATAAGTTTACTTTGCAAACGAACTGTCGACCTTTTCCGTCAACTATTTTATATTAGAAATACTGCTCATTAGCACTCCCAGCTATACTAGATTTCAACATCAATGTCCTATCATCTTCCACAAGGTTTTAAACACTTCTCTTGGCATATAAATCTCTAAAGTTTGTGTAGTGTCAAACTCTGGAGTGACATACCCGTACATATAAAAAACCTACCTTCTCCAAGTTCAAAATTCGCTATAAAATAGTTTATTACAAAACACTGACTTACGTGTAACACCTAGTGGAGTCCTTCTCAGCTGATTTGTTTATTCTTATTATATATATAAACCATAAAATTCGTTTTAACGATTTAAACGAAAATAAAGATCTTTAAATCGTACAAATTGTTTTTTGTCTTGTCTCCATATATAATTATCTAACTGAGTCTACCTGTATTTGTAGCAGTGACTGTGAGTGGTTATTGTGCTCGTCAGTAATTAAGCTTATCATTTTAACTGATTTTGTTTATTTAATATTGTTTATATAATTTTTATATTAATTATTTATTTATTTTGTCAGCATGTTTTTTCAAAGCTAAAGTCACCACTGGGGGCCAGGACTGTCCAACGCCGATAACCCCGATGGGGGCAGGATCTCCCCGACCGTAAAATTTATAAATCCGTGCGATCCGGGTGTAAAAATTACGAGTACGTCGAAAAAAAAGCATCATCGGGCGGATCGTGCCGGAACCAGCACGGAAGGCACACGGAATGAACACGAACCAACTACGGATGTACCCGCGGACCAGCACGCAGCGGCCACAGACCATCCAGGATTGTGGCCCGATGAAGCGGACCGCAGCAGGAATCACCAACGACCGCCCCGGAGCCGCGCCCGGAACCGCACGGACCTCACCCGCGGATAGAACCTATCGAACTAGCCGCAGACGCTACTTACGGACCGCTCCCGAAAGCCCGCGGACCAGAAGCATTTTTGGCTAAATAAAGTACAACACATAGTATTATGCATGTATGTGTGTATGTATTTATGTATGATATGCATGGCATGCATGCAATGCATAGCATGCATGTACCTGTATGGCATGTATGCATGTATGTAGTATGTATGTATGTATGTAGTATGTTATGATGTATGTATGTATGTATGTATTGTATGTACTGTATGTAAGTATGTAATGTATGTATGTTATGTATGTATGTCATGTATTATGTATGTTTCTGTATGTATGTCTGTCTGTCTGTCTGTCTGTCTGTCTGTCTGTCTGTCTCTCTGTCTGTCTGTCTGTGTGCCTGCCTGTCTGTCTGCGTGCTTGTCCCTTTGTCTGTCTGTTTTTCACTGCAGTCACATTGTATTTCTCTTGTTTTACGCGGTTGTATTTTTCGAACGGTTTTATTTTTACAGTGAATCAATTAACTAGCTAGGATGTAACAAAATGAAGCCACTAATGGAAGCCATTTACATCTGTCATTTTAATGTGTCGACATATGCGTTGCATGAGCCATTATCTCACTTCAACCTACCCCCTAACCCACCTCAAAACTCTATCTATGGCTTTTAGACATCCTTGTGCACAGACTCGCCTGCCTCAAGAGTTATGTTTAGTCTGCTATCGTCTCTGCTCATGGGGCTGTCCCTTTATGTCGACCTGAACGACAGTAGCGACTTTGCTCAGACAGTTTATTATAGAGAGCAAAAACAGCCTCGCACGCACGCACATGCACGCGAACACACACGCACACGCCCACCAACACGCACCGCCGCGCCAAGCTGCATTGGGAGAGAAGGGGGAGGGAACAATGAGGCAGAAAAAAAAAAAAAAAAAAGGGGCAAGTCACGCAAGAGAAGGAGAGAGAGGGATAAGCGAGAAGAGAGAGAGAGATAAAGAGAGAGAGAGAGAGAGAGAGAGAGAGAGAGAGAGAGAGAGCGAGAGAGAAATAAAGAGAGAGCACCACTGATCAGAGGCGTAGAAAAGAGCAAGAAAGGAACAGGTAGGTAAGCAGATTGAAATAACGAACGACCGACAAATCCACGGATGAAGAGAGAGAGAGAAGAGAGATGAGCGAGGAGAGAGAGAGAGAGAGAGAGGAGAAGAGAGAGAGATAGAGAAGAGAGAGAGAGAGACGAGAGAGAGGGGGGGAAGGGAGAGAGGGAGAGAGAGAGATGCCGCCGGTTGACTTTGTTATGTTACGGCGAAAGTGTGTGTGGCGCGAAAGGGTGCGTGGCTGTCGAAAATAATGTCCCCGACCCCCCCTCTCGTGCTCTCTCTCTCTCTCCTCTCTCTCTCTCTCTCTCTCTCTCTCTCTCTCTCTCTCTCTCTCTCTCTCTCATCAATTTACCTTTTCCTACATTGAACTAACACGATTTTGCTTTTACCGCTCACTGTGTTTCCGCAGATTATCTCAGCGCGGGAGTGTTGTCGTTGGTACTTCATCATTTAGTTGCCTCTCGCGCCGTCCCAACACGTGAGAACGCTTCTCCAAATAGTTAATTACCCATAAGCAGCGGAATTTATTTACCGAAATGCTTCAAATAAGCTGCCCGCACGACGTCGACTAATGAAAGTTTTCCATTCAAATTGATCGATTAATTAAGACGGCAGTTACGCAAGTGTCTTATTAACAAGCAATATATATAAGATTACCTGTTAAGCCCCCCCGTCAAAATGCTCGGCCGAGTATTTGGAGTCCGTGCGGCGCACATGTATGTGTGAGAATTTTCGCCAAGCTAACAGAAGAAATTCGTGAACAATGCGCTCTCATTAATAAAGCGTTTTGTTGCACACTTAACGAATCCTGAGTTGTTCACCGTGAACGAGCGCGTTTATTTTATTTGTTATGCGCTCAGAAATTAATACAAATGACGATATGTACCGAGTCTGGCACGTGCCAGAGTGCAGTAAATTTACTTATTTCGAAATTTTAATAGTCGCATGCAATAGACCTTTGGAATTACTCAACCTGCAGATTACGCTGTCGCAGAATAACACGCTTGTTGCATTTAAGCAGAAAGTCCCGAGAGAGGACAGTTGCAAAGACTCTAAACGCACAGTTACATGAATCAAGCTGAGAAGTCAACTCGTTTAATTACTGCTTTAAGACACTGAAAGCGTCTAGTAGCTGCGTGGCATTTCTCAACGATTCTTCACATGCCTGCTCTCCTGTCTGCCTGCCATATACCGTTTATCTGAATGTATGTAGTTAGGCGCGTTTACCAAAATCAGGAGGAAGTGCATATCATGCGGATCTATTAGACCATTAGTGTCTGAACAACATGTACATCGACGCACAGCAGTGGCTGCGCCAGTTTTTCGTCCATTGAGTTAATAAATGTATTTTTACCTGAAAACCTACTATATTGCAGTGCGTGGAATCAACAAATACTTCTATGAATTCGATCATTTATTAATGTTTTTTATTAAATAATAAATTAGAAGACGAGATGGATCGCACGTCGATCTAGATCCTGAATGAATATAGTTTCATGGGTTAAGCGGCTGCTAAGTGATTCCAATTCTTTTGATAATCAGGCAAGCATTATTCAGATGATATACCTCTCGTGCAAAATAAGAAGTAATATTGTTAGTATAATGTTTTCGGCATGTTGTGCCTTTGGAGGAGGAAGAGGAGGGGAGGAGGAGGAGGAGAATGAGGAAGAGGAGGAGGGGGAGAACGAAGGGGAAAGAAGATATGAATGAGGCGGCGAAAAAGGGAAGCTAAACCAACGGAAGAAGATAATTAATGATAATGGTGAAGAATAGATGAATAAGGAGCATAGGAAGGATGAGATGAAAATACAGGTGGATGGGTAGGAGAAGAAAAGGAAGAAGTGGGGAAGAGGCGGTGGTGGTGGAGGAGGAGGCGGATGAGGAGGAGGAGGAGGAGGAGGAGGAGGAGGAGGAAGAAGACGATGAGAAGAAAGGGTAGGAGAAGATAAAGAGTCAGATAAAAAGATAGAAGTCTGTAGGGTGTGGTGGTGGTGGTGGTGCATGGTGGTTGGGTTGTTGTTGTTGTTGTTGATGATGTTGTTGTTGTTTTTGGTGATGGTGGTGGTGGTGGTGATGGTAGTGGTGGTGGTGGCGGTGGCGGTGGTGGTGCTGCTGCTGCTTCTGCTGCTGCTGCTGGTGGTGGTAATGATGATGGTGAAGATGAGGAGAAGGAGGAAGAGGAGATAAATTAGGTACAATCAGTTAGAAACAGAAAAAAGTTATGTGTAGAAACACATTAACGTAAATACTGCAAATCATGCAATATCACAAAACGAGTATTTCTACCTAATCTAAGATTTTAGGTTGATGTCCATGACTGATTGCAGATTTATATCACATATATTTCCCGCAGCCAAGGATAGTACGTTATGTATGATTTTTATATTTGCGTGTTCGATTCGTCGAAAATCCTCTGGGAAATCTTTCCGAGACAGAACTATGAAACGTCCAGATAATCATAACCCCGAGAAAGATTGCAAGATTTCCTGATTTTCTGTAGCTTAGGATTTGCCACATGACTACCTTGTATCGACGATATATATACGTACAATCAGAAAATTCAGTGTTCCGCTAAACGATATTCGCGATCGGGCAGCTTGGCGATATTTCATACACCGATCTTCTCGCGATAGCAAAAAATACAAATAATTAATACTAGCTGCGGGTACCCGCTGCGCTGGGTAAAATCGTTCTACTAATTCATACTACTAATAATTGGACACAATAGGAACATTGGGTAAAAATCGACAATATAACATTGCACACAATATCAATATTTAGAAATCAGGTAATAAGATAATAGCATGGGAAAACTGTTAACGTATGACAGTTTATATGACAGCAGAACTCCAACTTAGAACCCCTGGAACATAATAGTAGTTAATATGTCAGCAAATGAGGAAAAAGTTATTATAACAGATGTACGAATGGGTGCAGTTTCATTTGAAGAACCTCTTGATAAACAATGGTTGGCGTGATTCAAGATGTGGTGGACATATGTAGAGATTGCTGGCGTCTCGACACTGTGAGCTCACACGCTTACAGCCTACCATTGTCAGCTTCGTAGATGAATAAGACGAAATTGAGTACATAGTATAGATAGAGACAGGCCAGCGAAGTGCGGGCTCGCTGATCTCATTGATATTGTGTAGCGAAGCGGGGCGCGCAACCACATGCACATTGAAATGAAGGAATTTTTCTACTGCAATCAGAAAAGCCGATAGCATTCGAATGCGTTACAATGGATTGTGGAAAATCGTAGCATGAACTAAAAAAAGTTCGATAGATATAGTATACAGACAGGGCCCAGCGAGCGGGAAAATTTGTAAATTACAAAAGAATGTTTACTCACTTTGGACAGCGTCTTTATGCGATTGATGTTATGAGCAATCGTAACTCTCAAACTATATAATACTCATTTACTAACGTATCATGTGAATCTCTAAAATATTACAAAATCAGTTAATCATATAATAAGCAGTGGTAAAAACGCGTTACGCCTATGACATTATATGACAGCACAACCCAACGTAGAACCCCTGGAACATATAGTAGTAATATGGTGCTAAATTAAGAAAAAGTTATAGTAACAGCATGTACAGGAATGGTTGCCACTCTCATTCTCAAAGCTCGTTGATAAACACAAGCAGTACTTAACCACAGCCACTTGAAGCGTTTCAACTGTAAACACGTACATGCCACCGCCCAGTTGCGCGCCACACTGCACATAAATACTAGCCTGCGTTTGCGCTGTTTTTCAGTAACCCGTTTCGCGTTTCACAAATACCCAGCAGCCGATGAGATACGCGAAATCGATTTTTCTCTCTTGCTGGGCAGCACTGTACAGTCAGTGCTGACTATGTGTGAAGATTGACGCAATGAGGGTTTTTCACGGATTTTTCGGTGAGTTTGACGGTTTTTTTCGGCTAGGAACACTCCCCGGGTATAAGAGATGGGGCTGTGAAAATTGCATCCAGATCGCTTGGGCGGTTTGGCCGCCTATAGGGAAGATACATAGATAGATAGATACATACATACGAACTCAAATATATATTAGATAAATAGGTTTAATGAGAAAAGGGGGTTCTCTCTCTCTAGACACCAAGCGTTTACTGCCACCCACTCATTTTCTCATTATTGTGCGACGCCATTTTCTTTTCATGTCGTGATCTGTCATTCTCACATCTTCATATCTTTTCTCTACGTCATTGCATGGTATCTCTGGCTTCGTTATCACCACACTTCTGACGCCCTTAATGCTGATCCGCCCCATATCCAAAGGTGTGCCTGTCCGTCCGTCCGTCCGTCCTTCCGTCCGTTCGTCCGTCCGTCCGTCCGTCCGTCCGTCCGTCCGTCCGCCCGTCCGTCCGTTTGTCCGTCTGTCCGTCTGTCCGTCTGTCGTCCATCTATCTACGAGAACGGTCGTTCGGCAGTCAGTTCGCCTGGGGGTGTTGTTACAATCTTACCCGTACTTTGTTCTCATCCGACCAACAGGCTGAGTCATAATAGATTCACACTAACGCAATAAGATGTGACAATGCCTTGAGAGAATTATAAAACGAGAGATTAACAAAGTATTATATTTTGTGTTTTTATAGTCTTATATTTGCGTACTACTGTCTGTGCAGCATTGATAATTTGAAATACATTCACGAATTTGATTTAGAGAGTTACAGAACGATATAATCACGCGGTTTTATTTTAAATCCACGCAGCGTTGCATAAATAATACCCCCATAAGTGTTGTTTGGCATGAATAATATAATATTCAATTTATATTCAATCACATCTAAGGTGCGTATACCAACACGCGTCCGCATTTCATCGTCCTGGTAACGTAATAAAAGCGAAATCTCCGCGGGGATTTTCCATCGTGATGAAGGACCATGGGTGATCACACAGACGTGATTCCACCGCGGTGCGTCTAATGCACCTGATTAGCCGAGCAACGGTATTCCCCGACACAAACCCTTCTCCCACCAAAGACGCGCGCGATACGCAATCTCACCATCTCGCGCGAGCAGGGCATCGGAGGCGAGTAACGCCCGCGCACGGCGCATGCGTCGACGCGGTGACGCTCGCAGCGCCCCCGTCTCTCGCCCCGTCAGCGGGTAGCTTTTCAGCGCGCACGAATATTACGCTGACACATGCAAGCGGGCGCTGCCCACATCTATACAGCCTCTCCCAGCATCAGTGGCGTCGGCATAGTAATCAGCGGGTCTTTAGACGCAGCGGCTGGCTACGCGTAACGCTGCGATCGGTAAGCAGCGAGTTTTTCACCCTTAGCGACGCTCTGCATAGAAGCCATCGCTATACGTGTGTGTGTGTGTGTGTGTGTGTGTGCGGGAACGGCGATTGCCTCTGTGCTTATTGTGGTGGAGATGAAGAGGCGAAGCATCAGCCGGTGAGTATTCATCTTTACTTGCCGTGAGCAATCGCGCTCGTGCCCACTCACTCTCTCTCTCTCCTAATCTGTATAAAAACTGGCGGAGACCCGCGCGACGAGGTCTAATACGCGATTTCGAAAACACTGGGGTGCGGTTTTCGCTTCGTGATTGTTCCCCGAAGTCATCAAACAAGCAATCGACGTGGAAAATTGCTTTTTAGCCGTAATTCAGCCCGCCAACCGCATCACCTGTCGCTGTCAGCATTTCGCGGCTAACGGCTAATCCGCGCACGACTTCTATTACGGCCAGCAGCAGCAGCAGCAGCAGCGAGAGAGAGAGAGATCAGAGGCCGCGCCACGCTCTCACCTGTGCGCGGTGAACCTGGCAGGCGCGCGGCCGAGTGCGCAGCGCACGAGCGCAGCGTCAGTTTCACGCTGACTCTCGCAGCAGACGAAGGCTTTCTGTTTGCGCGGCTCGCACGCACACGACCAAGGCAGCGCGAGTTATACAGCAGTAGAGGCAAGAGCAAGAGCACCAGTAACAGCAGCAGCAGCAACAACAACAACAATAACAACAATAACAACAACAACAACAACAACAACAACAACAGCAGCAGCAGGCGCGGCGGCAACAGCAACAGCAGCAACAGCAGGGGAAGAAGCAGTGACAGCCGCAAGAGCAACAACAGCAGTAAGGAGCGATCATCTATCTGGACCTTTTATCGACGGCACACACTCGTTGTCTCTCTCCATCTCTCTCGCTTTTCGCATCTCTCTTTCGCGCGCCAGTCTCTCTCTCTCTCTCTCCTGTTCTCCTCTTCTCATTCTCTCTCTTGTTCTCCTTCTCTTCTCACACTCTCTCTTTCTCGCGCGCGTTCGCATTTTACTTCATTGCAGCGCTGCAGGATTGCGATGCGATCTTGCACGCTCGACAGGCTGACTACCGCAGCACAGTGCGCATACAGGCGTTGACGCTCTCATACGTACGTACGCCCGGCGCACAGCCGCTCGAAATGATCGCAAGAAGAGAAGAAGCGCTATGTGAACTGTGTTGATTCAGCGCGTTTACGAAGCTTTCAACGAGGCGTTATAGGTACACTCAGCCGCGTGAAGGCGAATATATTTGCAGACCTGCTCGACCGCAGAAGGACCTATTGTATGCATGACGGGTCGCTAGCGGCCGTTCGAGCGCTACAGAGGACACTTGCCTGCCGTTTCTAGCACTGTCGTCGTCGATATAGCTACGTTATAACGTGGTTGTTGTAATTTGACACAAAGTACACTCGCGTGCGAGGAAAGCCATACTTCAGTTTACAATGCGTGCATCTCTTGCAGAAATAGGTAAGTGTGAATAATTATATATGCATACATACATACATGCATATATATATATATATGCATACATACATACATGCATATATATATATATCAGAGTAATGGATGATGTTTTCACGGGTCCATTTCGCGATCAATATTGGTATTTCGCGCATTTTCGAAATGTGTCATCAAAATTATCCATCTCGTAGATAATACTTACTCTCAGCGCTACACTGCGGCAATGTATATTTTTTACAAGTCAGTAGGAAATCGAATAATGCTAACGACGTCAGGTTTCACAAACAAGGTGCTGTCTGCAAGGCGGACGTGGATGCGCGCTAGGCGCTCGACAGATGTCAAAATGGGCACACGTGTGTGCACCGAGTACAGCTTTGTTCTTAAATCACATTCAATTGTTTCACGAAGACAATTGTGAAACGTAGCGGGGAAACGTTAATATTTAACTGCGTAGTTTAATGGTACTCCATGTTGAACATATATCACAAAAACGCCACGCTTCGACAGGAAACAATATGCGTTTCCCGTTTTGGGTTTGTCAATGAAAATTCCAAAGGTTAAATAAAAGCTGAAAACGTCAATTGTGAAGTTGAACACCCGGCTAAAGTAGGACGTAAGATATTCAAAATACCATTTAATGAGCTTTCACTATCGCAGTGATATTAGGAAGCGCAGAAAACCGGACCGGAAATTGCTCGACGATTGCTGTAAAATATTGCTCTCTCTCTGCGGATTGTAGGCGTGCGCCGTGTGAGAGCGTCTACTTTCGCCATGTCTCTCATGTGCCATTGCATTCATTCACATCACTCGTAGCTTCGCTCGCTCGTTAACCAGTTTGCATCATATCGCTAGCATGTAAGCAGGAGTAAGATAATATAGGATATCCTATATTATCTTACTCCTGATGTAAGCATAACACCAACAACATGCGCGCGCGCGTGTGCGTATGTGTGCACGCGTGTGCGTGTACATGTGAGTGCACGCGCGTGTGTGTGCATGTGTGTGCACGCGCGTGTGTGTACATATGTGGTGTGCGCGCGTGTGCGTGTACGTGTGTGTGCACGCATGTGCGCGCACGATGGTGCGTGTGTGCGTGCGTGTACGAGCGGATACACTTTATTTCACATCGAGAACTTTGGCTATAGCCTTGCTCGTTTCGTGGCGTATGGATTTTGCCGGTTCCCGGTGGCAACGTGTTAGTGAAACAGCGCAGTTCAGCTCGTCTCTGCCTCATTCAGACATGGCGGCGGCGCTGCTGCGCATGCGCCGACTGAGAAATCCCCAGCTTCGCTCTGATTAAAACGCATATGTCACTCGCGACACGGCGAACGTTGACAGCTTTCCTCGTCACACTAGATGCCGCGAGAAAGATTAAATGGCGGGAATAACATTTTCGAATACGGGCGGCTTTTAGACGCGACGTGCACGCGCATGAAAACCGCATAAATGCCAACGCTCGTCACATGCAGAAAATTGCGCGTAATATTGTCCATGGGAAGCCAATATTAATGCGATTAGAATGAGAGTGGATGACGACGCACGTGAGGACTTCTATGTATTAGAGCTAGATGCTGACTCAGCTACTGACAAGGGGGGCTGCGTTTACGTATAGTGGTAGCGAGCGTAGTGCATATAACACCTATACGCGTTCATTACTGTCGTTAAAATTATTAAGTACGCTTGCGAGGAAAGCTGATCTATAATGCATCGGACTGTTCGCCTTCAATTACTGTACGTGTCCGCGAAAGCCGTGCGGCTGCGCGCGTATTTATGCATGCCTACCAATGTGTTTATGCATTATCGATGGAATAAGGCATTTAATCACGACGTTTACGCGTCGTTTCCGTGCATTTCACAGCACTGCGGGGCTGAAAAGCCGCCTTCAGTTTCGCCGTATAATGGATATGCACGTTGTTGCGTCTCGTGATTGTTCAATTAAAATCAGATCCGTCAGTTACATACATATTCTAGCCGTATAGGTCTCACAATTGTGCGATGAATGGTTCAAGTATAAGATATATAGAGCGAATGTTCGCCGATGGAGCGAAGTCATGGCGATTTCGTCTCTCTTCCGGGGCACGTATAGTTCGAATTGGTCGAAGTGCGTGGAACATTGGGAAATGTCGGACAATTTTCTTAAACTGTGCCGGCTCGCTTCTCACGCTCCTGCTCTCATGCGCATGCGCAAGTCTGCGCGGGGCAGAATGCCAGCTTCATTTCATTGCCCGCCTCTATCATCGATGGCTGGCGGTCAGACTGGACCTGTCGTCGCGTACTCGCACGTGTTCTACTTTCTTCCCGACACGAGCGCGCATACCATCACGCCGTGTGGCATGTGCTTTTGTTTAGCAGCGTTTAAAGGAAAACAAACCAAATATACTACCCGGCCGTTTGCCACTGCAAGCGCGTGGGAGTCGATCGTTATTATTATACACTCGGGCCAGCTAAATAAATCACATCGCCCGCTAGCGGCAGAACGCCGCGACACCGATCCTGATGACGGTGATGTGGGCAGGCATGCGTGAAACAACTCTATCCCGCATCACATCTACGTTTACCTTTATCTCTACATCCCAAGTTAAATGTAGAAAGTATGTGCTGGTACCGACATGTTTATTGCATGGGTCGAGTAGAAGTCGATGATTCGCCTATATAATGTGTGCGTGTGTGTGCGTGTGTGCGTGTGCATGTGCGTGTGTGCGTGTGTGTGTGTGTGCGTGTGTGCGTGTGTGCGTGTTTGCGTGTATGTGCGTGTGTGTGCGCGCGCGTGCGTGTGCGTGTGCGTGCGCGTGCGCGTGTGTGTGTGAGTGTGTGTGCATGTGCGCGTGCAATTAACGACTGTATTTCTCGTTCTCTCTCTCTCTCTTTATATATATATATATATATATATATATACGTGCGTGTGCATGCGTGCGTGCGTGCGTGTGTGCGCGCGTGCGTGCGTGTGTATAGGGCTTTTGTCGCTTCCAATAAAGCCATTATGGTTTCTCAATCAGTGTTTGATCCCCGAATAGAACTCGCAAGGCTAACGTTCTTCACATTTCTGATGACGGCCATCGCCACCTTCACGGTGTTACGGCGCGGAAAAACGCATATCGATTGGACAACTTGTTCAACTAAACTCCTTAAGTTGCTGTAGATAACGATAGGCTGCGGCGGAACACAGCACCTTGTTACCGTCGCGCGGACACTGTCTCCGTGTATCCATTGACGCAAAGGCATCTGAATTTGCGCGCCACTATTACGCGCATCGTGCGCGCTTTACATAAAACGAACACGACCGTCGACTAACGGCTACGACTCGAGTGAAATGCACATTTATCAAAGCGCGCGGTTGACAATCGCGGTGATATAGAGCGTGTATAAACGCCCCCACAAAGGAGCTGCATGTGTAGCTCATGCGCATAATCATCACTAAGTTAATAGTGAATCATGGGTAATAGCGAATTTATCGCCGAACAAGTATCGATCTAGATAAACAAGTTTACATTTTCGAAAGAACGCGTATTTTGCTTTAAATTGACTAATTTTCACGACCGCCGTTTAGCCGTTTAATTGACACGAATTTTCTATGGTGTATATTTGTAAAATTTTGTTGACATTTTTTTACATTAAAAGTAAGTATTAACGACACTAAAATCCTCAAATTCTTACCTGATAAGATTGTTTTTCAACTAGTTAAAAATACAAAAAATGTGGGCGATTTTATATATATTGATCACGACATTAAATGCTTGCTATGGGCTATGCATAAGTTATAAGTATTTGTTCACATCGATCGGAATAGCAGAATAGGAAGTATAACACAGCAATTTAACCATAACAAGTGAACAGAATCACTTTCATATTTCGAAAAAGTGGACTTGTTTTTTTAAAACTTTTACTATTTACGGTGACGTAATCACTTTAATCTATTGCAGATCACATGTATTTGTAGTAGGATATCCTACACAAACGAGCTTATATTGATCGCTAGTTGTTTTAAATATGTAACGCAGTGCGGTTTACCGTAAAAGTGCGAGTGATTATAGCGTTCTATAATGATAGTGTTATGTACATACACATATATATGTTTACGATTCTCTCAACATTAACATATCGCATATTTTAGGAGTATAGTATTCTTTAATAACTTTGCTATAATTATTATAATAATCACGCGATTGCATAGGAATTAACATATCCTATTATTGATTAATGTGTTTTTACTATGTATCACGTGTCTGCATTTTTTGCGATCTTACCAATTCGTGTGAAGTGGTGTGCAGGATGCATTAAAAGAGTAATTAAATTTTGATTAAATTAATTAAATTCCGTAAGAAAGTCCAAAGACTTACTGCATTACCTGTAAAATCTGATTTGCAGAGGCGTTGTTCTCAGTTCAACCGAAATTTACAGTAGAGGTTGTGATAGGCACAGCGCGTATATTTTGTGTTGTCGGCGTATTAAAATGGACTGCATGGTGCTAACATTATACTTCATATCTATGACGCAGGATATTTCTGTATATATAGATAAAGGTACTTTTTCGCTGAAATCGTTTCATCAAACATGACATTTATTTTATGTCGTCCGTTTATATTTGCTTATACATGCATAACCGGCAAAGAAAATGTCCGGAATTACGTTTATTCCATTTGCCTATGTATAAAGTATACCTATCGAGACCAATTTGCGTTTTGTGTTTGTCGGTCTTTGACAGGTCCGTGAGATCACAATGACTGTGCGACTGTGTATGCACACGGCTTGCAGCCATGTAGTGAACCGGTGCTTAAATGTGATTTTCCTGTTAAGATTTCTTTGAGGTACTATGAACATGTTACTCATTTGTAAAGTTCCTATTTCAAGGCTATAATGATAGTGTTGTTCTATATAATATTGCGATAATATACGTGTAGTTCTCTTTATTTTATACTATGCGGTTTACTACGATTTGAACAAATTGCTGTACAAATTAGTTACGCTAAAGAAAGTAAATACCTAATCGATTTTAAAGGTTCTTTGCTTACATTTGTTACAAAGAGAGACATCATTATTACTTGTAACCAGTACGATTGAATAAATTTTAGTTGCGCGAAATGACGAAGGCTATAGAAGAGAAAAGTTTAAACTGCAGAGTGAATTGGCTGCTAAGCTTGTGCCAGTCCATAACTAGGCAAATTTGCTTAAATTTATGTATTTCGGTAATTGGGTAGACTCACCTGATTACCAATGTATTGATAGCTCTGCAGGCTTAGGCGGATTGACTCATATTTAGATTTACTTCCTTGAAACACATCGGATTGAGACTTTGAATCCTACACCACCGCTACGTAACTTAAACTTTACGGACTAACTGACTGCCCGAGAGGGCGAAACTCTTCCTAGCATCTTGGTCTAGCAGACGTAATTGGGTGCAGACGTTCCTGCGCGTATACGGAACGTGAATGAGTGCTTGCTATTTTCTCAGACTGCTGTAGACGGTGTATATTGCAGCTGCTCGTTATTCCGTGTGATCGACGTCACCATGCGACTGAGATCGACAGCGATATAGGCTTCAAGCGTTTATTTTTAAAATATCATTGAGAAGGACGGTGCACACTACGCGCTAGCTGAGCTTGTTCATTATGCCTTTCAGTGTTTACGTAAACCTAGCCTGTTGAGAGAGCCACTAGGAAGGGTCCACATCATCTCTTCTCGAAATCGCCAGCATGACTCTGCTTATTAGTTTAATTCAAGAGGATTTCGGCTTAAAATATGCCATCATTAGACCAACAGAAGTTGATTTGCGCAGAGACGTACTGTATTCCACGCTACTGCATAAATTTATCGTAGACAAAATAAAGGAATACGTATGTTGTGACCCTGTCGCTATTATTTTTTAAAGCTCTGCTGCATTAATTATTTAGTTTGTTATTACGTTGTTGTATGAAATACTCGTGCACGGTGAATCCTACGCTACTGTAGTATACATAACGCTTTTCACACGTGTACGGCAGTCGATGGAGATTACATCGTCCGTATATTAAATGAAAATGGAGCTTCCTTGGCAACAATAAACATTTAGAAAAATGGCATGTTACGCCTCTGGAACTTCACGATTTAAAAAGATTTAGACATCACCATCACCACGTCATCATAAATAGTAATCGTATTATTTCTTTTCAACAAAAGATTGGAATAAGTAAATCCATTTATCGGATTTGTTCTTTCGCAGCGGATAATTTCCTTCGTTATGCATAATTTGTTGATTTCTGCATGCCGTTCCATAGACAGGAACGCTTGCAACGTATACATAGCTCCAAAAGTAAGATAATAACCCAGCTTATTATCTTACTCTTGATAGCTCATACTAGAGAGAAAGTTTGGTGCACAGAGTAATTTGAATCAGCCGGAGGTTTTGTACTTTTACCTAGTTTGAAAATTATCATATCTGCCATAGGAGTTTGAACACGTATCTGTTATTAGCGCTACTATATATATATATATATATATATATATATATATATATATATATATATAGTAATTACTTTTTATGTAAATAAATATAGTTTCACAAATATATTTTCACATAAAAAATGTGGCCTAGACAATTTAACCGTCAGCATGCAATATAGGGCCAGTTCATACGGTAACTATATGAATTTTATTTCGCTATTAACCGGCACAAGGTAATTTAAAGTAGCAATGCATTATAATCCGTGCTGCGAAACGTATAACGTCGACAATGTAACAAAGAATATTGCGTTAAGTGAAATTAAACATTTATCAGACTCAGTAGACGAGTGAATGCGACTGTCATTATACATTATTGTAAGCGCGAAAACAAGCGCGCTTGCAGATGTGTGTTGCCTGCGAAAGTGCAATATCATGTTCGACAGCTGATCTGAATTTTTAACATGCTAAACTTCGTGATCCGTGATGTTTTTCTTGCGACGCCAGACGCAGCAAATAATAAACGCTGAAAAGCAAACCAGCGACGCCTGTGTTACAATTATCTAAACACAAGCTAATACATAAGTAGGGTTAAAGTGATTACGTCACCGTAAATAGTAAAAGTTAAAAAAAACAAGTCCACTTTTTCAAAATATGAAAGTGATTCTGTTCACTTGTTATGGTTAAATTGCTGTGTTATACTTCCTATTCTGCTATTCCGATCGATGTGAACAAATACTTTTGACTTATACATAGCCCATAGCAAGCATTTAATGTCGTGATCAATATATCAAATCGCCCACATTTTTTAGATTTTTAACAAGTTGAAAAACAATTTTAGCAGGTAAGAATTTGAGGATGCATTTAGTGCCGTTAGTAGGCCCCTACCTACTTTTAATGTAAAAAATGGCAACAAAATTTTACAAATATACACCATAGAAAATTCGTGACGTAGTCAATTTAACTCCGAGTCCGATCAGCTTAGAAATTTGCTTAGCGAGCCATCGCTTACGGAATGCGTGTAACAACTACATGTGAGAGCGTTCATTAATGTTATTGTTTGACTCTCTGGTACTTACAACGACAGCTTCGCCTCTACTCTAGATCGAGCCATTAATCGGAGTATATAGTAACAAGCAGATATAGCTCAGCCTCTTGTCATATCATGAGTCTATCAATGATAGACTTCTGGTCATATATCAAAGCATCTCACACTGGTGTGCGCACGATTTCAGAGATATAGGTATTCTGGTATAGATCATATCAAGAGTCCATAATAGAGATCCATCTCAGTCTACCCATCTCTATTATGGACTCTTGATAATATACAGGCGCATGAGGTACATGCATAGAAAGAAACTATGGTGATCGATTTATCAAGGCTACCGGCAAAAAAATGGTGCGACCTGCACAAATACGAGTCTGTTTGGTTGCCGAGGCTTCGTGTTACGGTTCTAAGGGAGGGGCCTAGCTGTAACTTTGCACTCTGCCTCTCACATGTTAATCATTAATTTGATTTAGACTTAAAGCCGCACTATGCGCATCCAAACGCTAATTTCTCCAGTACTAGACTAGCAAATACTTCGTGTCATGCAGAATCATACTACCTTATGACAAAATAAACTCTAGTTCCTCTCATTTCACTGCGCGTTGTCTTATAAAAGGCATTTGAAAATACCTCTAATGTTGTTCAAATTTTCCGATGTTGTTGACAGTTTCGCGTTGCTCTCCCAAGCAACCGTGCAGCGGTGCTGCGGTACGGGTGTAGCAAAGATGAAAACATGTGACGTCCCCTAACCGCTTCGAGGCTAACTG